>NC_042990.1:39565165-39725165 GCF_901001165.1 Salmo trutta | reverse complement strand
ATGCTTTTGTTACTTCTAGGCTCGACTACTGCAATGCTCTACTTTCCGGCTACCCGGATAAAGCACTAAACAAACTTCAGTTAGTGCTAAATACGGCTGCTAGAATCCTGACTAGAACCAAAAAATTTGATCATATTACTCCAGTGCTAGCTTCCCTACACTGGCTTCCTGTTAAGGCAAGGGCTGATTTCAAGGTTTTACTGCTAACCTACAAAGCATTACATGGGCTTGCTCCTACCTATCTTTCTGATTTGGTCCTGCCGTACATACCTACACGTACGCTACGGTCACAAGACGCAGGCCTCCTAATTGTCCCTAGAATTTCTAAGCAAACGGCTGGAGGTAGGGCTTTCTCCTATAGAGCTCCATTTTTATGGAATGGTCTGCCTACCCATGTGAGAGACGCAGACTCAGTCTCAACCTTTAAGTCTTTACTGAAGACTTATCTCTTCAGTAGGTCCTATGATTAAGTATAGTCTGGCCCAGGAATGTGAAGGTGAACGGAAAGGCTGGAGCAACGAACCGCCCTTGCTGTCTCTGCCTTGTCGGTTCCCCTCTTCCCACTGGGATTCTCTGCCTCTAACCCTTTTACAGGGGCTGAGTCACTGACTTACTGGTGTTCTTCCATGCCGTCCATGGGAGGGGTGCGTCACTTGAGTAGGTTGAGCCACTGACGTGGTCTTCCTGTCTGGGTTGGCGCCCCCCCCTTGGGTTGTGCCGTGGCGGACATCTTTGTGGGCTATACTCGGCCTTGTCTTCGGACGGTAAGTTGGTGGTTGTAGATATCCCTCTAGTGGTGTGGGGGCTGTGCTTTGGCAAAGTGGGTGGGGTTATATCCTGCCTGTTTGGCCCTGTCCGGGGGTATCATTGGATGGGGCCACAGTGTCTTCTGATCCCTCCTGTCTCAGCCTCCAGTATTTATGCTGCAGTAGTTTATGTGTCGGGGGGCTAGGGTCAGTCTGTTACATCTGGAGTATTCTCTTGTCTTATCCGGTGTCCTGTGTGAATGTAAATATGCTCTCTCTAATTCTCTCTTCTCTCTTTCTTTCTTTCTTTCTCTCGGAGGACCTGAGCCCTAGGACCATGCCTCAGGACTACCTGGCATGATGACTCCTTGCTGTCCCCAGTCCACCTGGCCATGCTGCTGCTCCAGTTTCAACTGTTCTGCCTGCGGCTACGGAACCCTGACCTGTTCACCGGACGTGCTTGTTGCACCCTCGACAATTACTATGATTATTATTATTTGACCATGCTGGTCATTTACGAACATTTTAACATCTTGACCATGTTCTGTTATAATATCCACCCGGCACAGCCAGAAGAGGACTGGCCACCCCTCATAGCCTGGTTCCTCTCTAGGTTTCTTCCTAGGTTTTTGGCCTTTCTCAGGAGTTTTTCCTAGGGAGTTTTTCCCAGCCACCGTGCTTCTTTCACATGCATTGCTTGCTGTTTGGGGTTTTAGGCTGGGTTTCTGTACAGCACTTTGAGATTTCAGCTGATGTACGAAGGGCTATATAAATAAATTTGATTTGATTTGATTTGATATTATAGAAACACTTAGAATACAGAACACATGACCAACATATTATAGAAACACTTAGAATACTGAACACATGACCAACATATTATAGAAACACTTAGAATACAGAACACATGACCAACATATTATAGAAACACTTAGAATACAGAACACATGGCCAACATATTATAGAAACACTTAGAATACTGAACACATGACCAACATATTATAGAAACACTTAGAATACAGAACACATGACCAACATATTATAGAAACACTTAGAATATAGAACACATGACCAACATATTATAGAAACACGTAGAATACAGAACACATGACCAACATATTATAGAAACACTTAGAATACAGAACACATGACCAACATATTATAGAAACACTTAGAATACATGACCAACACATTATAGAAACACTTAGAATACAGAGCACATGACCAACATATTATAGAAACACTTAGAATACAGAACACATGACCAACATATTATAGAAACACTTAGAATACAGAACACATGACCAACATATTATAGAAACACTTAGAATACAGAACACATGACCAACATATTATAGAAACACTTAGAATACAGAACACATGACCAACACATTATAGAAACACTTAGAATACAGAACACATGACCAACATATTATAGAATCACTTAGAATACAGAACACATGGCCAACATATTATAGAAACACGTAGAATACAGAACACATGACCAACATATTATAGAAACACTTAGAATACAGAACACATGACCAACATATTATAGAAACACTTAGAATACAGAACACATGACCAACATATTATAGAAACACTTAGAATACAGAACACATGACCAACATATTATAGAAACACTTAGAATACAGAACACATGACCAACACATTATAGAAACACTTAGAATACAGAACACATGACCAACATATTATAGAATCACTTAGAATACAGAACACATGGCCAACATATTATAGAAACACGTAGAATACAGAACACATGACCAACATATTATAGAAACACTTAGAATACAGAACACATGACCAACATATTATAGAAACACTTAGAATACATGACCAACATATTATAGAAACACTTAGAATACAGAACACATGGCCAACATATTATTGAAACACTTAGAATACAGAACACATGACCAACATATTATAGAAACACTTAGAATACAGAACACATGACCAACATATTATAGAAACACTTAGAATACAGAACACATGACCAACATATTATAGAAACACGTAGAATACAGAACACATGACCAACATATTATAGAAACACTTAGAATACAGAACACATGACCAACATATTATAGAAACACTTAGAATACAGAACACATGACAAACATATTATAGAAACACTTAGAATACATGACCAACACATTATAGAAACACTTAGAATACAGAACACATGACCAACATATTATAGAAACACTTAGAATACAGAGCACATGACCAACATATTATAGAATCACTTAGAATACTGAACACATGACCAACATATTATAGAAACACTTAGAATACAGAACACATGACCAACATATTATAGAATCACTTAGAATACATGACCAACATATTATAGAAACACTTAGAATACATGACCAACACATTATAGAAACACTTAGAATACAGAACACATGACCAACATATTATAGAAACACTTAGAATACAGAGCACATGACCAACATATTATAGAATCACTTAGAATACAGAACACATGACCAACATATTATAGAAACACTTAGAATACAGAACACATGACCAACATATTATAGAAACACTTAGAATACAGAACACATGACCAACATATTATAGAAACACTTAGAATACAGAACACATGACCAACATATTATAGAAACACTTAGAATACATGACCAACACATTATAGAAACACTTAGAATACAGAACACATGACCAACTTATTATAGAAACACTTAGAATACAGAACACATGACCAACATATTATAGAAACACTTAGAATACAGAACACATGACCAACATATTATAGAAACACTTAGAATACAGAGCACATGACCAACATATTATAGAATCACTTAGAATACTGAACACATGACCAACATATTATAGAAACACTTAGAATACAGAACACATGACCAACATATTATAGAATCACTTAGAATACATGACCAACATATTATAGAAACACTTAGAATACATGACCAACACATTATAGAAACACTTAGAATACAGAACACATGACCAACATATTATAGAAACACTTAGAATACAGAGCACATGACCAACATATTATAGAATCACTTAGAATACTGAACACATGACCAACATATTATAGAAACACTTAGAATACAGAACACATGACCAACATATTATAGAATCACTTAGAATACAGAACACATGACCAACATATTATAGAATCACTTAGAATACAGAACACATGACCAACATATTATAGAATCACTTAGAATACAGAACACATGACCAACATATTATAGAAACACTTAGAATACAGAACACATGACCAACACATTATAGAAACACTTAGAATACATGACCAACATATTATAGAAACACTTAGAATACAGAACACATGACCAACATATTATAGAAACACTTAGAATACATGACAAACATATTATAGAAACACTTAGAATACATGACCAACACATTATAGAAACACTTAGAATACAGAACACATGACCAACATATTATAGAAACACTTAGAATACAGAATACATGACCAACACATTATAGAAACACTTAGAATACATAACACATGACCAACATATTATAGAAACACGTAGAATACAGAACACATGACCAACATATTATAGAAACACTTAGAATACAGAATACATGACCAACACATTATAGAAACACTTAGAATACAGAATACATGACCAACATATTATAGAAACACGTAGAATACAGAATACATGACCAACATATTATAGAAACACGTAGAATACATAATAGCCTAAAGGACATTTCTTCTCCTGATGGAAAAACTAGTGTGTAAAAAAAATAAAAAAAGCATGAAAAGAAATGACCATAAATAATTTACTAGCTACAGCGAGTTTTTTTTGTTGCCTATATTCTGTAATAACTTTCAGCACGGGACAGCTCCTGTAAAGTAAGTTAAGTTTCACTTTGTAACAAGAGCGTGTTGTTTTGAGAAAACGGGTGTAACATTGTCGGATCTTATTTTTATACTTGCGTCGTTAAAACACATGTAAGCCTAAGGTCTATTGCTATCGGGAAACTGGGCCCAGGTAACTATAACGGTATATCGACACATTTGGGCTACAGAAAGAAAGGGACAGCTTCTTCTTCTTCTTCAGGAGAACAATGATCATAACAATGAATGAATGAGAGATCACTAGCACGTTGTCGTCACAAACCTGACGTTTTTAAAGAGACAGTGTACCATTTCCAACGTAATTCATCTCAATAGGTAAATAGTGCTTTTTTACACCATGTAAAAAAAAAAAAATATTCCACAAATGATGTTGTAATTTCTATGACAGGTATGGCTATTCCTTTATACTAAACGTATGTATTTACAGTGTTGCATATTCCTTTCTAGGTCACAACATGTGCTTCAAAATTAGTTAGATTTTATTTTATATATATATTTTAATTAAATACAAATTAATTAATTAAATTCCTTATTCTCATATAGGCCCAATATAGGTTGTATCTCAATCAATAAAAATACAAAAATATATTCTGGTGCTCCTAAATTTGATGTTGTGCTCCTAACTTTTTAAAGTTGTGAGCACCAGTGCTACCAAGGATTTGTTTATTTATTTAGAGGTCTGATACTGTATAACCTAGAAGCTATATCGAGCTCTTTGGAGGTCAACCATTCTCCATAGACCAGGGATCCAAGTCCTTGACTTATATGATACTATAATGTATGTGCTGCGTCTCAAATGCCGCATTATAGTGCAATCTGTGTGTGTGTGTGTGTGTGTGTGTGTGTGTGTGTGTGTGTGTGTGTGTGTGTGTGTGTGTGTGTGTGTGTGTGTGTGTGTGTGTGTGCCAATTTGACTGATCAAACACTGAAAAAGAGGGTATGGCTGCCAGTCTCCATGTGTTCCCCTGGAAAAGCGGAGCGGCATTGGCGATAGATAGACTGGAGAAAAGGAGAGATGAGAGGAGCTGGACCACTAGTGGTGTCACGCCAAATACAGTCCCCTCGGTCACTTCTTGAGGAATAGTCTCGTCGGTGGTGTCACGCCAAATACAGTCCCCTCGGTCACTTCTTGAGGAATAGTCTCGTCGGTGGTGTCACGCCAAATACAGTCCCCTCCGCAGCGCCCTGACAAATGGTCTCATCGGTGGTGTCACGCCAAATACAGTCCCCTCGGTCACTTCTTGAGGAATAGTCTCGTCGGTGGTGTCACGCCAAATACAGTCCCCTCCGCCGCGCCCTGACGAATAGTCTCGTCGGTGGTGTCACGCCAAATACAGTCCCCTCGGTCGCGTCATGACGAATGGTCTCATCGGTGGTGTCACACCAAATACGGTCCCTCAAGCACTCCCATGCCAAAGGCTAGTCGGGTGAAACTTGATGTTTACACCCTCACTGTCACCCCAACCAGATGCAAAGATGAAAATGTGTATTTGAAACGAAAAGTTTGTAATAATGTTTTTGAGGAAGCCATCTTTGTGTTGACTCTTGTGGATGAAGTTGAAGGGAAAAAATATTCCCTGATAATCTGATCCAAAGGGTTCTAATTCACTCAATTCTATTTTTGGCCTGCGTCGGATTTGTAAAATAACATTTGGGTTTAAACACAGCTTTGTAGGCCAACAACTAGGTTGTTATCTAGACACAATCTCTTCTCTGTCTTAATTATTGATCAGATAATAATGAGAATAGGTCAGACTCATATCTACATCGCAAATGACATCCGATTCTCCTAATAGTGCACGACTTTTGACCAGAGCCCTGAAGACCGAGGTCAAATGTAGTGCACTATATAGGGAATTGGGAACAATTTGGGATGCACACTCTGTTTTTAATCTTCTCTCCCCCTCTATGCTCTACTTCCTCTCTCTGTTTGGTTTCCCAGCTCTCCCCTCTCTGGCCCTCTATGCTCTACTTCCTCTCTCTGTTTGGTTTCCCAGCTCTCCCCTCTCTGACCCTCTATTCTCTACTTCCTCTCTCTGTTTGGTTTCCCAGCTCTCCCCTCTCTCCCTCTCTATTCTCTACTTCCTCTCTCTGTTTGGTTTCCCAGCTCTCCCCTCTCTGACCCTCTATTCTCTACTTCCTCTCTCTGTTTGGTTTCCCAGCTCTCCCCTCTCTGACCCTCTATTCTCTACTTCCTCTCTCTGTTTGGTTTCCCAGCTCTCCCCTCTCTGGCCCTCTATGCTCTACTTCCTCTCTCTGTTTGGTTTCCCAGCTCTCCCCTCTCTGGCCCTCTATTCTCTACTTCCTCTCTCTGTTTGGTTTCCCAGCTCTCCCCTCTCTGGCCCTCTATGCTCTACTTCCTCTCTCTGTTTGGTTTCCCAGCTCTCCCCTCTCTGGCCCTCTATGCTCTACTTCCTCTCTCTGTTTGGTTTCCCAGCTCTCCCCTCTCTGACCCTCTATTCTCTACTTCCTCTCTCTGTTTGGTTTCCCAGCTCTCCCCTCTCTGACCCTCTATTCTCTACTTCCTCTCTCTGTTTGGTTTCCCAGCTCTCCCCTCTCTGGCCCTCTTCCCTTTTATCTCTTCTTCTTTTCCATGTGTTCCTGTTTGTCATCTGAAAACGCTTTTCATTTTTTTCTCTTTCTCTCCACGTGACTGGTGGATTGATCTGATTGATCTGCCTATAGGCACGGTATCCGTGGCAACCCCACGGAGACCAGTTCAAAGATAATCGAATGATCTAATCCCATCCGGGTTTCTATTTCGCATAAAAGCCTCCTTCACTCACGCCGCCAAACTTACCCTGGTAAAACTGACTATCCTACCGATCCTCGACTTCGGCGATGTCATCTACAAAATATCTTCCAATACTCTACTCAGAAAACTGGATGCAGTCTATCACAGTGCCTTCCGTTTTGTTACCAAATCACCTTATACCACCCACCACTGCGACCTGTATGCTCTAGTCGGCTTGCCAGGCCCACTGGCTCCAGGTCATCTATAAGTCTATGCTCGGTAAAGCTCCGCCTTATCTCAGCTCACTGGTCACGATAACAACACCAACCCGTAGCACGCGCTCCAGCAGGAATATCTCACTGATCATCCCCAAAGCCAGCACCTTCTTTGGCCGCCTTTCCTTCCAGTTCTCTGCTGCCAGTGACTGGAACGAATTGCAAAAATCGCTGAAGCTGGAGACTTACATTTCCCTCACTAACTTTAAACATCAGCTATCTGAGCAGCTAACCGATCGCTGCCGCTGTACATAGTCCATCTGTAAATAGCCCACCCAATCTACCTACCTCATCCCCATATTGTTTTTATTTACTTTTCTGCTCTTTTGCACACCAGTATTTCTACTTGCACATCACCATCTGCTCATCATCATCTGCTCATTTATCACTCCAGTGTTAATCTGCTAAATTGTAATTACTTTGCTACTATGGCCTATTTATTGCCTTACCTCCTCACGCCATTTGCACACACTGTACATAGACTTTCTTTTTTTCCCTATATGTTATTGACTGTACGCTTCTTTATTCCATGAGAAACTCTGTGTTGTTGTTTGTGTCGGACTGCTTTGCTTTATCTTGGCCAGGTCGCAGTTGTAAAGGAGAACTTGTTCTCAACTGGCCTACCTGGTTAAATAAAGGTGAAATAAAAAAAAATTAAATAAAAAATGCTTTCCTCCCTCCCTCCCTCCCTCCCTCCCTCCCTTCCTTCCTTCCTTCCTTCCTTCCTTGGACAGATGAAAGCAAGGACTCTTTTACATGGGTTTCTCCTAACCCGTCACATCACTGTCGTTCCCTATTAGTACTTCTAGGGCTGTTCTGCCTTGACGTTGCTGTTAGGGGGTGGTGGTGGGTTGTGTAAAACTGACCATGTCAGATCAATATAACTACACTGGTTACAAGATGTTATTGTAAAACAGACCTTATGTAACAGTATAGCTTCCGTGGGCTTGAACCAGGGACCCTCTGCACACATCAACAACTGACACCCCACGAAGCATCGTTGCCCATCGCGCCACAAAAGCCGCGGCCCTTGCAACGCAAGGAGAACAACTACTTCAAGTCTCAGAGCGAGTGACGTCACCTGATTGAAACGCTATTAGCGCACACCACCGCTAACTAACTAGCCATTTCACATCGGTTACACTTAGATCAGTGTCTCTAGTAGAGGTATTATCTGACTTCTTCTTCAAATGGAGACATACTGTATTTGGGCCTGTGGTTATTTAGGGTTTGAGCTGTTTCCTGTAGAATCAGGAAGTTGATCAGTGACATCAGATTCTCAGAAACAGTACTGTATGTCTCTGTTTTTATACTCCACTCAACCACTCTCTCAACTGTGTGCAGTCATATTGGTGTGCTCTGTGTGTGTGTGTGTGTGTGTGTGTGTGTGTGTGTGTGTGTGTGTGTGTGTGTGTGTGTGTGTGTGTGTGTGTGTGTGTGTGTGTGTGTGTGTGTGTGTGTCTAGGCCTCTGCGTGTTTCTCATGCGCGTTCTGCAGAAGTGTGTGTATGTGAGCTCTCTAGTCAGTGTCCATGCCTTGACAGGATTTGGAGACGGAGAGAGAGAGAGAGAGAGGAAACTGTTGGTCAGGACTCTCTGTACCTTTCCGATGGACAGAGTTTCTCGTTGACTGTTCTAACGAAGACACTAACTATGGCTAATTGGAGTCTAGTACGTTGGGATTGTCACCACACATTGACAGTGAGATAACATGACAGAGTAGCTCTCTGAAACCTCTGCCATGGAGAACAAAGTTAACCAACTCAAAGTTCTTTAGAGGGATTTCTACTGGGTTATGGAATAGTAATATATATTAAAGAGCCTGATTGCTGATGTAATCTATCTGTAAAGAACGGCTTGTGAGAAGAGTCTTGGGGAAAGTAACCCCATTAATTCCAGGCCGTCTTACTATCTCACCTAATTGGTTACTGATATAACTTCACATCTGTCTGTCTCTGATGCTCTCTCTCTCTCTCTCTCTGTCTCTCTCTCTCTCCCTCTGTCTCTCTCTCTCTGTCTCTCTCTCTCTGTCTCTCTCTCTCTGTCTCTCTCTCTTTCTCTGTGTGTCTCTCTCTCTGTCTCTCTCTCTCTCTGTCTCTCTCTCTCTCACTGTCTCTCTCTCTCTCTGTCTCTCTCTCTCTCTCACTGTCTCTCTCTCTCTCTCTGTCTCTGTCTCTGTGTGTCTCTCTCTTTCTCTCTGTCTCTCTCTCTCTGTTGCTCTGTCTCTGTCTCTCTCTGTGTGTGTCTCTCTCGCTCTCTGTCTCTGTGTCTCTCTCTCTCTGTCTCTGTCTTCGTCTCTGTGTCTCTCTCTCTCTCTCTCTCTCTCTCTGTCTCTGTCTCTGTGTGTGTCTCTCTCGCTCTCTCTGGCTCTGTGTCTCTCTCTCTCTGTGTCTCTGTCTCTATCTAATGGAATATCCATCCTCCCCAATACTGACCCCGCTAAGCCCCCCCTGCCCATGTCCATATAATGTGATCAGATGTGATCTGAGGGGGGTAATCCTAGATTCCCAACAGATTATAAGGAATGAAATTAACTGGTGTAGAGTCAGATCTGAACCCCCATCTCTCCTATGTACACACACACACACACACACACACACACACACACACACACACACACACACACACACACACACACACACACACACACACACACACACGTACACACACACACACACACACACACACATACACACACAAAGATCATACGCATCTCAATGTGACTACAAAGATTTTACTGAAGGATAGACAATTATTTTTTTCTTCATTTTGTTATTCCAGTCCAGGCGTTTAGCTTTCTAATCTGTGGACTCTGACTTTCTAAAACAACAACACAAACATAAACAGCAACAAACATAAACAACAACAACAAACATAAACAACAACTGTATGTGTTACTAGGATTAGTAAGACTCAGGTACATAAGAAAACTGAAATATCACATTTACATAAGTATTCAGACCTTTTACTCAGTACTTTGTTGAAACACCTTTGGCAGCGATTACAGCCTCGAGTCTTCTTGGGTATGACGTTTCTTGGCACACCTGTATTTGGGGAGTTTTTCCCATTCTTCTCAGCAGATCCTCTCAATCTCTGTCAGGTTGGATCGGGAGCTTCACTTCACAGCTATTTTCAGGTCTCTCCAGAGATGTTCAAGTCCAGTCTCTGGCTGGGCCACTCAAGGACATCCAGAGACTTGTTCCGAAGCCACTCCTGTGTTGTTTTGGCTGTGTGCTTAGGGGTGTTGTCTTGTTGGAAGGTGAACCTTCGCCCCAGTCTGAGGTCCTGAGTGCTCTGGAGCAGGTTTTCATCAATGATCTCTCTGTACTTTGCTCAGTTCATCTTTCCCTCGATCCTGACTAAACATCCCCACAACAAGATGCTGCCACCACCATGCTTCACCGTAGTGATGGTATTGGCCAGGTGATGAGCGGTGCCAGGTTTCCTCAAGATGTGACGCTTGGCATTCCGGCCAAAGAGTTCAATCTTGGTTTCAACAGACCAGAGAATCTTCTTTCTCATGGTCTGAGAGTCTTTAGGTGCCTTTTTGGCAAACTCCAAGTGGGCTGTCATGTGCCTTTTATTGAGGAGTGGCTTCCATCTGGCCACTTTACCATAAAGGTCTGATTTGGTGCTGCAGAGATGGTTGACCTTCTGGAAGGTTCTCACATCTCCACAGAGGAACTCTGGAGCTCTGTCAGTGTGACCATGGGGTTCTTGTTCACCTCCCTGTTGAGCCGACCAGCTCTAGGATGAGTCTTGGTGGTTCCAAATGTCTCTAAGAATGATAGATCTGTGCATTGACACAATCCTGTCTCGGAGCTCTACGGACAATTCCTTCGACCTCATGGCTTGGTTTTTTGCTCTGACTTGCACTGTCAACTGTGGGACCTTATATAGGCAGGCGTGTGCCTTTCCAAATCATGTCCAATCAATTGAATTTACCACAGGTGGAGTCCAATCAAGTTGTAGAAACATCTCAGTTTCGAGTCTCATAGCAAAGGATCTGAATACCGTAATTTCGGGACTATTAAGCGCACCTGAATATAAGCCGCACCCACTGAATTTAAAAAAATATAATATTTTGTACATAAATAAGCTTCACATGTCTATAAGCCGCAGGTGCCTACCGGTACATTGAAACAAATGAACTTTACACAGGCTTTAAACGAAACACGGCTTGTAACAAAAAAAATTAAATTAGCAGTAAACAGTAGCCTACCAAGAAAGTCATTGCTCCAGACCAAGCTCCCGTGCAGCAGCTCTATTTCCTTTTCCAACAGCCAGATCAATCGCCTTCAACTTGAAAGCTGCATCATATGCATTTCTCCGTGTCTTTGCCATGATGAGGGTGACAAAATGACTACCGTAATCAGAATGATGGGAAGTTTGAGCGCGCTCGATTTAATCTAAACAGTAAACAAAAAAGTTGTTTGACCTTAACCCGTTCGGCAATTTCATTGGTCTAATGAAAGCTTCATGCCGCCAAAAAACTGAGCACATCACAGAATGTGTTTTTTTTTTTTTTTTGAAAGCGGGAAAAATCCATACATTAGCCGCGTCATTGTTTAAGCCACGAGGTTCAAAGCGTGGGGAAAAAAGTAGCGGCTTATAGTCCGGAAATTACGGTACTTATGTAAATAAGGTATTTTATTTTGTATTTTTAATATATTTGCAAAAATAAATTTGAAAAACCTGTTTTTGCTTTGTCATTGTGGGGTATTGTGTGTAGATTGATGAGAAAAAAAACATAAATATAATAATTTTAGAATAAGGCTGTAACGTAACAAAATGTCAAGGGGTCTGAGTATTGATTCTTGTTGGATTTTATTTCTCTTGTATTACTATTTTTTTCATGTCAAGCATTTCACAGTTAAGTCTAAACCCGTTGTATTCAGCCCACGTGACAAATAAAAATGTATCTGATTAGCGTTTCAATGAAAATCACGTCACAAAATATACCACATTCTACTCAATAAGCCAATAAAATCTATCAGGGACCAATGACTTAAAGACAGAAAACATGTATTCTGAACTGTCACACAGTGAGATGTTACCATTTCTAATATCTGTCATATTCAGGTTGGTTATATGCTGTTTACTGTTGATACTGAACACGCTGTCACCGTAGGTCATTGTCCTTCACTGAAGAGCAGAGGAAATCATCACACACACACACACACACACACACACACACACACACACACACACACACACACACACAATAATCGTCGAGAAAAATATCTGAAAGGTTACCAGTGACACTACAGCACTAGTCCCCTTCCTCCTCACCTCCTCCCCCCTTCCTTCCTCACCTCCTTCCTCACCCTCAACTCTCCCTTCCCCAACCATGACAATCACACACCCTGACCCATATTACATTTAACCAGTGCATTAGGGGAAAAAAGGGTTTGTCCATACAATAATGGAAGAGAGAGGTGCAGTAAAATATATATATATATCGTCAGTTGAACAGTGTTTTCCTTCGACACATAGGTGCGGCTGGCTTCCGGGTTAAGCGAGCGGGTGTTAAGGAGCGCGGTTTGATGAGTTGCAGCGATCAGACAAGATCGTAATTGGATATCTCGAAATTGGATATCACGAAATTTGAAAAATACAAACAGAAAACCAACATTAAAAGCCATTACCTACAAAGAGATGAAGCTGGAGAAGAGTCCCCTAAGCAAGCTGGTCCTGGGTCTCTGTTCACAAACACAAACCCCACAGAGCCCCAGGACAGCAACACAATCAGACCCAACCAAATCATGAGAAAACAAAAAGAGAATTACTTGGAAAGAATTGACAAAAAAAAACAGAGAATGCTATTTGGCCCTTAACAGAGAGTGTACAGTGACAGAATACCTGACCACTGTGACTGACCCAAATTAAGGAAAGCTTTGACTATGTACAGACTCAGTGAGCATAGCCTTGCTATTGAGAAAGGCCACCGTAGGCAGACCTGGCTCTCAAGAGAAGACAGGCTATGTGCAACACTGCCCACAAAATGAGGTGGAAACTGAGCTGCACTTCCTAACCTCCTGCCAAATGTATGACCATATTAGAGATACATATTTCCCTCAGATTACACAGATCCACAAAGAATTTGAATACAAATCAATTTTTGATAAACTCCCATATCTACTGGGTGAAATACCACAGTGTGCCATCACAGCAGCAAGATTTGTGACCTGTTGCCACAAGAAAAGGTCAACCAGTGAAGAACAAACACCATTGTAAATACAACCTATATTTATGTTTATTTATTTTCCCTTTTGTACTTTAACTATTTGGACATCATTACAACACTGTATACAGACATAATATGACATTTGAAATGTCTCTTTTCCTTTGAAACTCTTGTGAGTGTTATGTTTATTGTAAAAATGTTATTGTTTCACTTTTATTTCTTATCTATTTTACTTGCTTTGGCAATGTAAACATGTGTTTCTCATGCCAATAAAGCCCTTTGAATTGAATTGAGGGACTGAGAGAGAGAGACTGGGGAGGGGGGGAGAGAAAGAGAGAGACGGAGATACAAAGACAGACAGAGAGAGTGAGAGCATGAGATGGACAGATGCAGAAAGGGGGGGGTGAGAAAGACAAAGGCTGAGAGGCCTAGTAATACTATATCAAATCCTCTCTGGACAATCTCTCCCTCTCCCTCGCTCCCTTCCTCTCTCTCTCTCTCTCTCTCTCTCTCTCTCTCTCTCTCTCTCTCTCTACTTCCCTGCCTCCCTCACTCTCCCTCTCCCTCGCTCCCTTCCTCTCTCTCTCTCTCTCTCTCTCTCTCCTTACCTCCCTACCTCCCTGCCTCCCTCTCACTCACTCACTCTCCCTCCCTCCCTCCCTCCCTTGCTCCCTTCCTCTCTCTCTCCCTACCTCCCTACCTCCCAGCCTCTTTTCCTTCCTCCCTCCCTTCCTCCCTCCCTTTCTTCTGCCTCATCAAACATAACAGTTATGACACATAGCTAAGCAAGCATAATGAGGTACTGTATCTTAAACAGACAGTGGACTCCTATCTGTAATGATACAGTATATTGTTCTACTGTAAGCTTATATCTGCAGAGGATGGCAATTTCATATTACAAGGTGCTTCTACATAATCTTAGCCTCGTACCGCGTGTAGCGAAACTGAATTTAAGTTTGTGAGATCAGGATGGTTCGTACGAGGCTAATATAATGTGTCCGTCACCATTTTGTAACATAAATCAAATCAAATCACGTTTTATTGGTCACATGTTATTGCGAGTGTAGCGAAATGCTTGTGCTTCTAGTTCCGAATTTGACTATGTGGGGAAAATAATTGGATGGTACGTGTGGTTGTAGAGAGGTAACACTGACAAAGAAAAGGCTTAGGGAGATACTGTAGACAGACAGACAGACAGACAGACAGACAGACAGACAGACAGACAGACAGACAGACAGACAGACAGACAGACAGACAGACAGACAGACAGACAGACAGACAGACAGACAGACAGACAGACAGACAGACAGACAGATAGAAAACAAGAAAAAGAAAGGAGAGGGATTTAAAAAGAGAAATACAAAAAGAGGGATGGATGGAGAGAGAGGGAGGGTGAGATACACACAGGCATGTTTCTATGGGAGGAACAAGAGATATTTGGGGTGAGAGAATCTTGCAACGTCGCCGGCAGCCAATCAGTGGGTTCGGTTGAAATGTTGAAAGGGAGTGTCCTAGCAACAGCGGAGTAAATACTAGAACAGCCATCATCCAATCTTGGTCGGAAAGAGCACACAATACATTAACATACGTTTGCCATGTACACTATGTCAGTCCTTTCTGTGGGCTGTGAAGGTTATTGTAAACATAATTGTGTGTATAGCTGCATGACACAAATAGATAGAGCTTACTCTTCTACATTTGCACACACTGTACATAGATTTTTCTATTTTCTATTGTGTTACTGACTGTACGTTTGTTTATGTGTAACTCTGTGTTGTTTTTGGTCGCACTGCTTTGCTTTATCTTGGCCAGGTCGCAGTTGTAAATGAGAACTTGTTCTCAACTGGCCTACCTGGTTAAATAAAGGTGAAATATATATTTTTTTTACTTTACCTTCTAGACATTATGAAGCTGTATTAACTGCACGACAAACTATACTTGTTGCCGGCAAAACGATACGCTAGTAATATTTATAGGAGCATGGAATCCCCAACCTTACTCTATAGAAACAAACATGAAATGCATTAACACTGTATCTGTTCTGCTATATAAAATCTATATTAGAGACTGGGTGGTTCGAGCCCTGAATGCTGATTGGCTGACAGCCGTGGTATATCAGACCGTATACCACGGGTATGACAAAACATTTATTTTTACTGCTCTAATTACGTTTGGTAACCAGTTTATAATAGCAATAAGGCACCTCCGAGGTTTGTGGTATATGGCCAATATACCACGGCCAATATACCACGGCTAAGGGCTGTATCCAGGTACTCTGCGTTGTGTCGTGCTTAAGAACAGCCCTTAGCCGTGGTATATTGGCCATAAAGTGACCATTAGACTTGCCACCTTTCGGACTGAATAAGTTTGTAGAAGCAACATTTTTGATTACATTGTGTCATTTATTACTCTCACGTGCTAATTTTTTGGTCCATCTTTCATCAGAGTTCAATGCTTGACAATGCTAACATCTTTCATCAGAGTTCAATGCTTGACAATGCTAACATCTTTCATCAGAGTTCAATGCTTGACAATGCTAACATCTTTCATCAGAGTTCAATGCTTGACAATGCTAACATCTTTCATCAGAGTTCAATGCTTGACAATGCTAACATCTTTCATCAGAGTTCAATGCTTGACAATGCTAACATCTTTCATCAGAGTTCAATGCTTGACAATGCTAACATCTTTTCAGCCAAATCTCAGAGTTCTAACACCGGTCGGTTGCTCGGCAACAAAACAGCTGCTTGCGCCATGCTGCCAGTCATAAGAAGTGTACGCCAACAGACCGAGGCTACTGTACATAGCTAGCTACGGTATATGATGGTATTCAAGCTGAGGTTAATCAATAAATGCAAACAGATAGTTTGATTAGCTAGGTACCTAACTAGCTAACGTTACCTAGCTAACATTAACTTGCATTTGCAAAGTCCAGCAGCTAGCCTCTGTAGCTCGCAAACACCAGTCGGCTGAAAGCTAGCTCACTAACGAACAGGCAAACAAAGGTAGTTAGCCTATGCTTATCTAGGTAGTTAGCTAGCTAGCTAGTTAGCTAATGTAACATTATACCAGTCAAATGAGAGCTAGCATTGATTAGGTAGCTAACCAACAAACAAGGAAAGCTAGCTAGCTATATTTTGCCAAGTAAGGCTTTTCATATAAGGCTGAAGTCATCATGTGTAAACTACTGATCTAGACACTTGCATGAGCACAAATAAGCACAAATATACACACATATACACAAATATGATAGGAAATGTCCTTAGCTGCTACGATAGCCCGTTTAGCACTAACTAGCTAGTTAACGTTATCCAACATAAGACTGTAACGTTAGTGTCACGGTTGTCGTCGGTGAAGGAGGACCAAAAAGCAGCAGGTATGTGCTACAAAAATAACAAAAACACGAACGATCAACAAAAACAGTCTGGTAAGGCACAAGGCGAAACACAGAACAATCACCCACGAATCACAAACAAACACACCCCAATATATGGGACTCTCAATCAAAGGCAAAGAGAAAACACCTGCCTTCAATTGAGAGTCCCAACCCCAATTAATCACCCATAGACATACACTCACTAGATTCCACATAGACATACATAAACCTAGACCATAAACCAAAACCCCGGAAATACTAAATCAAACACCCTTTAAACAAACACACCACCCTGAACCACATAAAACAAATACCCTCTGCCACATCCTGACCAAACTACAATACTAATTAACCCTTATACTGGCCAGGACGTGACAGTTAGCTAATGTGTTCATTCATGCACCACAATGTATCATACTTTCTTACACAAAACATAGCTAGTTACCGGTAGTTACGTTAAGTTTCAAACCACCAAACTTTGGGAAACTGCCCCCTTAAGAAAAACGATTGCAGTCAGAGTGCAGTATAACTGCAGTTCAAATTACTGCGTCCAAAGTACCACAGCCGACTGCAGTTACTACACTTTTACTGCCGTTTCAAGAACTGCATTATTTTTTTTGTAAAGGCCACACTGCTCATGTTCAAACCAAGCTATAGTAAGACGACGTAGTCCAATTTCAGACAGGAAAAACACTGTAGTTAGCGACGTTGCATTTCCTCAACGAAGAACGACCAAGGCCACAACACAAACCATAGCCGACAAAACAAATTGTTTTGTTAAGAAATGATCAACTTGTTATGAATCGCATATAGCTATAGTAAAACGGTTTAAACCCCAAAATGCACATGTAAACAGAGCCTCAGTTCAGTTGAGCACTGAATGTGAGTTACCACACTCGACGGAAAGCATCGCTGTTTCAAACATGTCGATTACATTCCAATTCCTGCCTTGTCATTATTCTAATCCATTTTTGTGCTGACTGATTAACACTGTGTCAAGTTACTTTTCAGTGTGTTCCCATCAACAAGTAAACAGTAGTCAGGGGGGTGTGGGTGCTGCACACGGGTAAACAGTAGTCAGGGGGGGTGTGGGTGCTGCACATGGGTAAACAGTAGTCAGGGGGTGTGGGTGCTGCACATGGGTAAACAGTAGTCAGGGGGTGTGGGTGCTGCACATGGGTAAACAGTAGTCAGGGGGGTGCGGGTGCTGCACATGGGTAAACAGTAGTCAGGGGGGTGTGGGTGCTGCACACGGGTAAACAGTAGTCAGGGGGGTGTGGGTGCTGCACACAGGAAAACAGTAGTCAGGGGGTGTGGGTGCTGCACACGGGTAAACAGTAGTCAGGGGGGTGTGGGTGGTAAACAGCAGTCAGGGGGGTGTGGGTGGTAAACAGCAGTCAGGGGGTGTGGGTGCTGCACACGGGTAAACAGTAGTCAGGGTGGTGTGGGTGCTGCACACGGGTAAACAGCAGTCAGGGGGGTGTGGGTGGTAAACAGTAGTCAGGGGGGGTGTGGGTGCTGCACACGGGTAAACAGTAGTCAGGGGGGTGTGGGTGCTGCACGCGGGTAAACAGTAGTCAGGGGGGTGTGGGTGCTGCACACGGGTAAACAGTAGTCAGGGGGGTGTGGGTGCTGCACACGGTGCACACGGGTAAACAGTAGTCAGAATCATTGAGAGGGTTCGATTCATCTTGCCCGTGTATAGCATGTGTGTTTTGCACTACCTGAAAAACAGTTTCTATCTCATGGCCATCAGACTGTTAAACAGCCATCACTAGCACATTAGAGGCTGCTGCCTATAGGAATAGACTAGAAATCACTGACCACTTTAAGGAATGAACACTAGTCACTTCAATAATGTTCACATATCTGGCATTACTCATCTCATATGCTGTTTTCTATACTATTCTACTGTATCTAAGTCCATTCTGCTCTGACATCGCTCGTCCATATGTATATAGTCTTAATTAATTCATACTTAGATTTATGTGTTTTGGGTATATGTTGTGAAACTGTTTAGATATTACATGTTAGATATTTACTGCACTGTCGGAGCTAGAAACACAAGCATTTCACTACACCCGCAATAACATTCGATAATCACTTGTATGAGACCAGTAAAATGTTATTTTATTTTCTTTGATTGAATTCGGTTTGGATCCAGGCTGCCTCCCTGAAGTGAGCCAGGTGGCCGATCTGTCCGTCTGAAGTCGGCTCAAAACAAACAGAATTAAGCATGTTTATTTTATTATTTTATTTATCCTTTATTTAACTAGGCAAGTCAGTTAAGAACAAATTCTTATTTTACAACGACGGCCTGCCCCGGACAAACCCTAACCAGGACAAACCCTACCCCCGGACAAACCCTACCCCCGGACAAACCCTAACCAGGACAAACCCTACCCCCGGACAAACCCTACCCCCGGACAAACCCTAACCCGGACAAACCCTACCCCCGGACAAACCCTACCCTCGGACAAACCCTAACCCGGACAAACCCTACCCCCGGACAAACCCTACCCCCGGACAAACCCTAACCTGGACAAACCCCTAACCAGGACAAACCCTACCCCCGGACAAACCCTACCCCCGGACAAACCCTACCCCCGGACAAACCCTAACCCGGACAAACCCTAACCCGGACAAACCCTACCCCCGGACAAACCCTACCCCGGACAAACCCTAACCTGGACAAACCCTACCCCGGCCAAACCCTAACCTGGACAAACCCTACCCCGGACAAACCCTAACCTGGACAAACCCTAACCCGGACAAACCCTAACCCGGACAAACCCTACCCCCGGACAAACCCTAACCCTGGACAACGCTGGGCCAAGTTGTGCTGAGTAATGAGTAAGATTCTGTGTTTTCACATGCAAAAGTGATTGGTTTAGATTTTTTTTTTTAACGCTTTATCTGTCTTCCCTCCGTGCTTTCGCCCGATGATGTGACGTTTTCAACAAATCGACTGTTTTAGACTATTGTATTTTAACCAAGCAAGAGAAATAAACAAAAACATTTGTTTTTCAATTAATGTTGCACGGCTGTCATTTAAATGGTCTGTTGAAATCATTGTTTTAAGAGCAGGGTTCATAGTGTAATGGCTAGGTACCACCTGTGTATCTGAAGATTGTGGGGTTGGCCTCCCAGAGGCTACATTTGGACAATTTTTTTGTTTATAGTTTTGATAGCCCTCTACCAACACACACACACACACACACACACACACACACACACACACACACACACACACACACACACACACTCACTTATATTAATTTCATTTTTTCAGGTGACTCTTTCAAACGAGCCTTTGGGTTCGTGAAGTGTCAGGCCAGTGTCAGTGAGTGTGGTGGTGTGTACTACTGCGTGCGTCTTTGTTAGAGTGGAGGAGAGACAAGCTCTCAGACTCTCTAGGAAGAAACAGGTCGTTGCCCTCATCGGTGAGATGCAAGCCATCCCTACAGTACTGCCTAGGGACACAGTGCTTCATGGCAGAGCGGCGGACTGTGGTAATGCCTCTGTCACGGAGAAATGCAAGCTGGCCCATGTGGAACGACCTTTGCCAATTGAAAATGCACGCAGTAAACATGGTACTACACTCTATCAATATTTCACATTTATGTTCTGTTCCACATCTATGAGGACTCCCTAAGTCTGTTACGCTGACCATGTTACCGTCACAACGGCAGTCATGAGTGATGACTGCATTAAAATTACACGCGACTGTTGAGTCACGGAAATCTCCTCTTATGCACGCTGGACATGCTTTGCTAGTACCCAACATGCTAATGACCATCAGGTCCTAATGTCCTGGTACTCTGGGCTCTAATGTCCCTCCATCAGGTCCTAATGTCCTGGTACTCAGGGCTCTATTCTCCCTCCATCAGGTCCTAATGGCCTGGTACTCAGGGCTCTACTGTCCCTCCATCAGGTCCTAATGGCCTGGTACTCAGGGCTCTATTCTCCCTCCATCAGGTCCTAATGACCTGGTACTCAGGGCTCTACTGTCCCTCCATCAGGTCCTCATGACCTGGTACTCAGGGCTCTAATGTCCCTCCATCAGGTCCTAATGATCTGGTACTCAGGGCTCTACTGTCCCTCCATCAGGTCCTAATGGCCTGGTACTCAGGGCTCTACTGTCCCTCCATCAGGTCCTAATGGCCTGGTACTCAGGGCTCTATTGTCCCTCCATCAGGTCCTAATGGCCTGGTCCTCAGGGCTCTATTGTCCCTCCATCAGGTCCTAATGGCCTGGTACTCAGGGCTCTACTGTCCCTCCATCAGGTCCTAATGGCCTGGTACTCAGGGCTCTATTCTCCCTCCATCAGGTCCTAATGGCCTGGTACTCAGGGCTCTACTGTCCCTCCATCAGGTCCTCATGACCTGATACTCAGGGCTCTATTCTCCCTCCATCAGGTCCTAATGGCCTGGTACTCAGGGCTCTATTGTCCCTCCATCAGGTTCTCATGACCTGGTACTCAGGGCTCTAATGTCCCTCCATCAGGTCCTAATGGCCTGGTACTCAGAGGGCTCTATTGTCCCTCCATCAGGTCCTAATGGCCTGGAACTCAGGGCTCTATTCTCCCTCCATCAGGTCCTAATGACCTG
The DNA here is from genome assembly GCF_901001165.1 of Salmo trutta. Lineage (NCBI taxonomy): Eukaryota > Metazoa > Chordata > Actinopteri > Salmoniformes > Salmonidae > Salmo > Salmo trutta. Next base: position 39,703,325 of record NC_042990.1, on the reverse strand, counting down.
GTACTCAGGGCTCTACTGTCCATCCATCTGGTCCTAATGGCCTGGTACTCAGGGCTCTATTCTCCCTCCATCAGGTCCTAATGACCTGGTACTCAGGGCTCTATTCTCCCTCCATCAGGTGCTAATGACCTGGTACTCAGGGCTCTACTGTGCCTCCATCAGGTCCTATTGGCCTGGTACTCAGGGCTCTACTGTCCCTCCATCAGGTCCTAATGTCCTGGTACTCAGGGCTCTAATGTCCTTGTAACCACTCTGACATCAATGCAAATACAATCTAAAATCACATCCAACACCAATCATCAAAACAGTATCATGCCTTTAAAACTCCCCTCGCTGTGATTGATCAGCTGGAAGAAAGAAGTTCAACAGCAGGTTGAAACTGAGTGTGAAACACGGTCGTTGTGGATCTTGTTTCAAAGACTGACACAACGAAAATGGACGGCACTTTGTAAAGTGATGAATAATTCAAAACCCCCATATTAATAAGAATATTAGAGCTTGCGCATACAAATAGGCTTACGAGCCCAAGCCTGAGAAAAAACAAAACTAAAATGACACTTGTGGCTCATACAATACATAGCCTACCACATATTACGCATTGGCAGAAAAACATTTTTAAAAAACAATACAAAAATGGATTTAAGAGGTCTCTGGTACATAGTAGTTGGTCTAGCCTACATTCAAGTACATTTACATTTTAGTCATTTAGCAGACGCTCTTATCCAGAGCGACTTACAGTAGTGAATACATACATTTCATACATTTTTTTTGTACTGGCCCCCCGTGGGAATCGAACCCACAACCCTGGCGTTGCACACACCATGCTGGCGTTGCAAACACCATGCTCTACCAACTGAGCCACACTCAAAATCATGGCCTTTTGAGTGTGGACTCTTATTATTCATACTGGATGGACTGGTTACCTCATGCTCCTCTCCAACAGGTCTATCCATGAGTCAGGGAGAAACATGTACAGCCCAAGGCGATGCTGTTGGTTCATTGATTGTGCAGGGCAGCTTACATGTAGCTTACAATTACAGTGGAATTTCTTACCGTTAGCTATACAGAATAATCTCCTCCTTCTTACCGTTAGATATACAGAATAACCTCCTCCTTCTCTGTCCTTTTACTCCTTCATCTCTAACATGCAGAGGAGCCGTCAACAGTTTACTCAAATATGTTCAGTTGCAAAAAAAAACATGTCACTGGGTGGCTGCAGGAACAGGGTAGGATAGACCATACAGAGTACTGGGTAGCTGCAGGAACAGGGTAGGAGAGCCCATACAGAGTACTGGTTAGCTGCAGGAACAGGGTAGGAGAGCCCATACAGAGTACTGGGTAGCTGCAGGAACAGGTAGGAGAGCCCATGGCATACAGAGTACTGGGTAGCTGCAGGAACAGGGTAGGAGAGCCCATACAGAGTACTGGGTAGATACAGGAACAGGGTAGGATAGACCATACAGAGTACTGGGTAGCTGCAGGAACAGGGTAGGAGAGACCATACAGAGTACTGGGTAGCTGCAGGAACAGGGTAGGAGAGCCCATACAGAGTACTGGGTAGCTGCAGGAACAGGGTAGGAGAGCCCATACAGAGTACTGGGTAGATACAGGAACAGGGTAGGAGAGCCCATACAGAGTACTGGGTAGATACAGGAACAGGGTAGGAGAGCCCATACAGAGTACTGGTTAGCTGCAGGAACAGGGTAGGAGAGCCCATACAGAGTACTGGGTAGCTGCAGGAACAGGGTAGGAGAGCCCATACAGAGTACTGGTTAGCTGCAGGAACAGGGTAGGAGAGCCCATACAGAGTACTGGGTAGCTGCAGGAACAGGTAGGAGAGCCCATGGCATACAGAGTACTGGGTAGCTGCAGGAACAGGGTAGGAGAGCCCATACAGAGTACTGGGTAGATACAGGAACAGGGTAGGAGAGACCATACAGAGTACTGGGTAGCTGCAGGAACAGGGTAGGAGAGCCCATACAGAGTACTGGGTAGCTGAGGGAACAGGGTAGGAGAGCCCATGTCATACAGAGTACTGGGTAGCTGTAGGAACAGGGTAGGAGACACCATACAGAGTACTGGGTAGCTGCAGGAACAGGGTAGGAGAGCCCATACAGAGTACTGGGTAGCTGCAGGAACAGGGTAGGAGAGCCCATACAGAGTACTGGTTAGCTGCAGGAACAGGGTAGGAGAGACCATACAGAGTACTGGGTAGCTGCAGGAACAGGGTAGGAGAGCCCATACAGAGTACTGGGTAGCTGCAGGAACAGGGTAGGAGAGCCCATACAGGGTACTGGGTAGCTGTAGGAACAGGGTAGGAGAGCCCATACAGAGTACTGGGTAGATGCAGGAACAGGGTAGGAGAGACCATACAGGGTACTGGGTAGCTGCAGGAACAGGGTAGGAGAGCCCATACAGGGTACTGGGTAGCTGCAGGAACAGGGTAGGAGAGCCCATACAGGGTACTGGGTAGCTGCAGGAACAGGGTAGGAGAGCCCATACAGGGTACTGGGTAGCTGCAGGAACAGGGTAGGATGGACCATACAGAGTACTGGGTAGCTGAGGGAACAGGGTAGGAGAGCCCATACAGGGTACTGGGTAGCTGCAGGAACAGGGTAGGAGAGCCCATACAGAGTACTGGGTAGCTGAGGGAACAGGGTAGGAGAGCCCATACAGAGTACTGGGTAGCTGCAGGAACAGGGTAGGAGAGCCCATACAGGGTACTGGGTAGCTGCAGGAACAGGGTAGGAGAGCCCATACAGGGTACTGGGTAGCTACAGGAACAGGGTAGGAGAGCCCATACAGGGTACTGGGTAGCTGCAGGAACAGGGTAGGAGAGCCCATACAGGGTACTGGGTAGCTACAGGAACAGGGTAGGATGGACCATACAGGGTACTGGGTAGCTGCAGGAACAGGGTAGGAGAGCCCATACAGAGTACTGGGTAGCTACAGGAACAGGGTAGGAGAGCCCATACAGGGTACTGGGTAGCTGAGGAACAGGGTAGGAGAGCCCATACAGAGTACTGGGTAGCTGCAGGAACAGGGTAGGAGAGCCCATACAGAGTACTGGGTAGCTACAGGAACAGGGTAGGATGGACCATACAGAGTACTGGGTAGCTGAGGAACAGGGTAGGAGAGCGGAGTATCACCTGTAGCTCAGTGAGAACATGCTTCTCAAACAGTGGTTGATGCGTGCTGTGAAATAAGCGTTCTCATATTAAGCACAGCTCCCGCTATAAAAACGCCTTAGCCTACCAGGCATCATTGAAAAGCGGGCCGGTGGGAAAGCGTGCGGCCTCCATTCGCTATTGGAGCGCATAAAGATCACGTCTTTTTCCCCCCCCGCACCTGATCCTGTCCATTTGATAACGTGGGCCGTTCTAAATCAAAACCAATGAGACATATTAGTAAAGACAAGATTAATTGGACGGGTGGAAATAGGATCATTGGATGAGAGAACAGGGTGTGCAGCCTGAGCCAAGTTTTCCTTTTTTCTCTACTTTCTCAAATCATCGATAGTCTGTTGTCGCATCATGAAGCCCGTATATGTTCTGATTTCTAAGACATTGTGAGGTTTGTATCATTCACAACTAAAGTTGCCAAATAACTATAAATCTAGTGAATGGGACCTGTAACAAATCATCACTTTTACGCTCAACATGGACGCTTCATATCCACACTCGCTCCGGGAAATGGGAAAAATATCCATTCTATTTTACTGTTATCAGATGCTTTTATCCAAAGTAATTTAGTCATGCATGAATACATTTCATGTATGGGTGGTTCTGGGAATCGAACACATTATCCCGGCGTTGCAAGCTCTATGTTCTACCAACTGAGCTACAGAATGGTTGATGATGATCAATTTAATACTGAATTACTTAGATAATTACACATATAGGATGCTCTGTCTGTCTGTCTGTCTGTCTGTCTGTCTGTCTGTCTGTCTGTCTGTCTGTCTGTCTGTCTGTCTGTCTGTCTGTCTGTCTGTCTGTCTGTCTGTCTGCCCTGCCTCTCTCTCTGTCTGTCTCTCTCTCTGTCTGTCTGTCTCTCTGTCTCTCTCTCTGTCTCTCTCTCTGTCTGTCTCTCTGTCTGTCTGTCTCTCTGTCTGCCTGTCTCTCTGTCTCTCCATATATCCTTCCAAAATGCCCCATACTTAAATAACAGGGTTATTCATCCTTTCATTCATTTTTTTCCTCCCTCTCTGTCTCTCCTCCCTAAACTACCCACAATACACCCTTTCTGCACTGTGATCTAGGGCTCTAGTTTTTTTGGCAGTGTGTTTGCATTTCACGTGAATGTGTGTGTTTGCATAGCAGCAGGGCAGACAGTGTTAGCCACAGTAGCAGGGAAAAAGGTAGATGGGAGACATGCAGAGAGAGTCAGCTGATAGTGCAGACTGACCATGCCGAGGTGTGTGTGTGTGTGTCTGTGTGTGTGTGTGTGTGTGTGTGTGTGTGTGTGTGTGTGTGTGTACTAGTTGACTGACATAAGAGATGCTACCACTACACCTTCACATCCATAGGATAGCAGTGCACACACTAGCGGTTAAAAGCGTTGGGTCAGTAACCGAAAGGTCTCCGGTTTGAATCCCTGAGCTGGCAAGTTTGGGAAAAAAATCTGCGTTTCTACCCTTGAGCAAGGCAGTTAACCCCCAGAAACAACTACCCCGTGGACGTCGATTAAGGCAACCCCCTGCACCTCTCTGATTCAGAGGGGTTGGGTTAATTGTAATAGGCACATTTTGGTTGAATGCATTCAGTGGTACATCTGACTAGGTATCCCCCTTTCCCTTAAACAATCCCTGCATACGGCATCCAACTCTGTAACCTCTCTTACCCTCTCTCTCTTGCTTTCTCTTTCTCCATCTAACCCTGTAACCTCTCTTTTTCTCTATCCATCCAACCTTGTACCGTCTCTCTCTCTCTCTCTCTCTCTCTCTCTCTCTCTCTCTCTCTCTCTCTCTCTCTCTCTCTCTCTCCATCCAACCATGTAACGGCTTTTTCTCTCTCTCCATCCTTCTTTAGCCTAGCCCTCTATTCTCATCCTCCTGCTTAGCCTCCATTTCCTCCAGAATTCTTCCTTTTATTCTCCATTCCTCCACAACCCTAGCCTGTCTCCCTTCCTCTTTCTCCAGAAAATCTGCCCCTCTGTCAGCCACATGCAGCCAGAGCTTAAATGCATTTCTGGGCTGTAGCATCTTATCCAGCCTTACCATCATTCTCCTCTCCTCTCCTCTCCTCTCCTCTCCTCTCCTCTCCTCTCCTCTCCTCTCCTCTCCTCTCCAACCTTACCGTCATTCTCTCTCTCCTATCCTCTCCTTTCCTCTCCTCTCCAGCCTTACTGTCATTCTCCTCTCCTCTCCTCTCCTTTCCTCGCCTCTCCAGCCTTACCCTCATTCTCCTCTCCTCTCCTCTCCTCTCCTCTCCTCTCCTCTCCTCTCCTCTCCTCTCCTCTCCTCTCCTCTCCAGCCTTACCGTCATTCTCCTCTCCTCTCCTCTCCTCTCCTCTCCTCTCCTCTCCTCTCCTCTCCTCTCCTCTCCTCTCCAGCCTTACTCTCATTCTCTGTCTCTCCTGTGTAACGTTCTGCACTCTTCTCCCCCAGCTAAGTCCTCTCTTCCTGCAGCATCCTCTCCTTTATTCTCTTTCTCATAGCATCCTCCAGCCCTACAGTATACCCTCTCCTCGCCAGCGTCTCTTTCTCTCCAGCCAAGTCCTCTCGTGATTGGCTCGCATCCAGAGTGGTGTAGGGATGGAGCTGTGGCTAGGCTTTTCCAACCTCTCTCACCCTCTTACTATCAGTTCAACGCATTAGGCATGAATGCAGAGAGAGAGAGAAAGAGAGGGAGGAAAAGAGAAAGGGATGATTCTGCTTACCAGCTGAACGTGCTGGAGAGAGGCTTCGGGTTGGGCTGTTCCTCTTTCCGCCGGACCCGAGGTGAAAGAAGGATGGATAAAACAAATTGAGAGAAGGACAAAGAAAATAAACACAAAACCTCTGGTAGGTAAAGAGAGGGAGTGCTTTTTTTTCCCCTCTCTTCCTTTCTGCAATCCTTTATCCTTGTGAGCCAGAGGGCTACGGATTCTCCTAAACACAGCCTCCTCACGCCACACAGCCTCTCTCTCTCTCTATCTCTCTCCGCTTGCTCACTCAGTGTCTCTCTGCACTCAACACAGAAGCTTCGGCCCAGCAGCTGTTAGGCTATAGGAAACAGAACGCGGTGTACTCTCTCTCTCTCGCTCGCTCTCTTTCTTGCTTTCTCTCTCTCACAAAGAACCCCCGCAGTTTTTCCTCATAACACCTCCCCCCACCTCCCTCCTCACCCCCACCCCCCCTGCGACGAACAACTGACATTTCCTACAAGCCTGCTGGCAACAAGGGGAGGCCAAATTGTGTGTTCAAATGTGTGTGTGTGTGTGTGTGTGTGTGTGTGTGTGTGTGTGTGTGTGTGTGTGTGTGTGTGTGTGTGTGTGTGTGTGTGTGTGTGTTTGTCTGTGTGTGTAAGAGGTTGTATTTATTCTGTGTAGGTGTTTGAGTGTTTGGTTATTTGTGTGTCCGAGATTAGCAAGTGTATATTCGTACATGTGAAGCAGTGATGTGTATTCACGGATGCCAAGAGATGACTTCCTCAAATATTTGACCAATAAATAAATTACGATTTATAAAATAATTTCATCTCTCTCTGAGTTTTAATCATTTTCCGTAAATTCAGACTTGTTCCTGGACTTGTGGTTTTGACTTAATTAATGATTATGACGGGCGATTCTGATCGAACCATGAATTAATATGCTGTGCCACTGGCCTGAGACGACAGACGTTCAATATGTAGCCTAGTGGGCTAACGTTAACTAGCTAGCTGAATTAGCTGGTTCATTGTTGCCCATGCCAGGAAGTTAGGCGAGTAAGAATTTTAGCCAGTTATCCTATGAAAACAAACAGTAAAAGTGTACCGTACGACAGAGACAGACTGTTTTGCCAACATGAAATAGAGGAGGATGGCATTGGAGTTCAAATAGTCAACAAATAGGGTGAGTAAACATTTTTGGTTTTACTTGCGCGTGCATGTATGCAGACAGACAGACAGACAGACAGACAGACAGACAGACAGACAGACAGACAGACAGACAGACAGACAGAAATCAGTACCATGGACAGCCACATGAAATTCAGCAACATTGATTGGACTAAATCGTTATTTTTTGTTATTGGTACCTTTTCAAGTTTGTTATTAAACTCAGCATAAATAGCCTTGTTGATTTGATGATGTTTAATTTGAAATGGTGCTGGGAGGAGTCAGTTCTCGTGTTGTCTTCGCGCTGACTTGTGGGTAACTCTGTCACCAGACAGTTTTCTGGTTTTGTGATGAAACAAACCGGTGTTGTTGTCCAGTCAAATATATTCCCGCCACCGTGTGACTGTTTCCGTTTTGTTGTCACGGCCTTATCGAATATATCACGTGTAGCGTGTTGAGGGAACGGGTTATAGAGCAAACGACGCCATTATCACAACATTGCGTTTAACATGGATATTTTTATTACAGGCTTGGCTTCCTCAGGGACTTTACCCACGCACCACTACTGGTCTGAGGGAACGATAGAAGAGGAAAGGTTGATTCATTATTTACTGAGGTTTTTCTTCTTTTCTTTCTACAATACACACAGTCTACATGAGAGAGTTTATTTTAATGGTGTATGTTAGAGTGGGGTCATCGAGAGTAAACATTTAACTGCTCTCTCTCTCTCTGTCCCTTCGCGCGCGCGTGTGTGTGTGTGTGTGTTTGTGTCTGCGGCTCAATTCAGCTTTCTTTAGGGGCCCTCGACCCCAGGTCGCAGTCATGACGATAGGGTAGGGTAAATGAGGCGTGTCTAACTGCCCAGTGTGGGTGTGCATGCCTGGCCTGTGTGTGTGTGCGCGCGTGTGTGTGTGTGTGTGTGAGGGAGGGAAGAAGGGAGGGAGGAATAGAATTACCATTGTCTGTCACTACGGTGCCCTGCCGCCCAATCAGCCATCTGAGGCCCCAGCCAACCCAGGGGGAGGGGAGAGCAGCGGTGTACAGCAGATTTGCGAACCCCCCCCCCCCCCCGCATGGGAGGGGAGGAGAGGAGAGGAGGAGGAGGGGGAGAGGAGGAGGAGAAGAGGGGGACAGCGGGTCAGAGACTGATCCCTAGGCAGTGCTCCTGTGTCTGGGTGAGGGGGACAGCGGGTCAGAGACTGATCCCTAGGCAGTGCTCCTGTGTCTGGGTGAGGGGGACAGCGGGTCAGAGACTGATCCCTAGGCAGTGCTCCTGTGTCTGGGTGAGGGGGACAGCGGGTCAGAGACTGATCCCTAGGCAGTGCTCCTGTGTCTGGGTGAGGGGGACAGCGGGTCAGAGACTGATCCCTAGGCAGTGCTCCTGTGTCTGGGTGAGGGGGACAGCGGGTCAGAGACTGATCCCTAGGCAGTGCTCCTGTGTCTGGGTGAGGGGGACAGCGGGTCAGAGACTGATCCCTAGGCAGTGCTCCTGTGTCTGGGTGAGGGGGACAGCGGGTCAGAGACTGATCCCTAGGCAGTGCTCCTGTTTCTGGGTGAGGGGGACAGCGGGTCAGAGACTGATCCCTAGGCAGTGCTCCTGTGTCTGGGTGAGGGGGACAGCGGGTCAGAGACTGATCCCTAGGCAGTGCTCCTGTGTCTGGGTGAGGGGGACAGCGGGTCAGAGACTGATCCCTAGGCAGTGCTCCTGTGTCTGGGTGAGGGGGACAGCGGGTCAGAGACTGATCCCTAGGCAGTGCTCCTGTGTCTGGGTGAGGGGGACAGCGGGTCAGAGACTGATCCCTAGGCAGTGCTCCTGTGTCTGGGTGAGGGGGACAGCGGGTCAGAGACTGATCCCTAGGCAGTGCTCCTGTGTCTGGGTGAGGGGGACAGCGGGTCAGAGACTGATCCCTAGGCAGTGCTCCTGTGTCTGGGTGAGCGGGACAGCGGGTCAGAGACTGATCCCTAGGCAGTGCTCCTGTGTCTGGGTGAGCGGGACAGCGGGTCAGAGACTGATCCCTAGGCAGTGCTCCTGTGTCTGGGTGAGGGGAGGAAGTCTGTTCACCCCTACTAGCAGGGACATACTTTATGTTTTACTATGTTGGGGGAAGACCTACATCAACCCTAGATGCGATCATTATGCCCTCTAACAGGCTCCATTTATATATATATTTTTTAAATATATATTTTGGAGTATTTTATTGTTTTATGGACAGTGACAGTTTTTTGTTTATGGACAGTGGGTTCTACTAGATCAGGTAACCCTGATCACGACCCAGTGGGTTCTACTAGATCAGGTAACTCTGATCACGACCCAGTGGGTTCTACTAGATCAGGTAACTGATCACGACCCAGTGGGTTCTACTAGATCAGGTAACTCTGATCGCGACCCAGTGGGTTCTAATAGATCAGGTAACTCTGATCACGACCCAGTGGGTTCTACTAGATTTTACATTATATTTAACTTTTGTCATTTAGCAGACGCTCTTATCCAGAGCGACTTACAGTAGTGAATGCATTCATTTCATAAATTTCATTTCATGCATTTTTTATTTATTTATTTTTTGTACTAGCCCCCATGGGAAACGAACCCACAACCCTGTCGTTGCACACACCATGCTGGCCTTGCACACACCATGCTGGCCTTGCACACACCATGCTGGCCTTGCACACACCATGCTGGCCTTGCACACACCATGCTGGCCTTGCACACACCATGCTGGCCTTGCACACACCATGCTGGCCTTGCAAACACCACGCTCTACCAACTGAGCCACAGGGAAGCTAGATCAGCTGTAGTTCATTATACTGTATGGTTCACATAGACAGTCAATCTAGGATATTGTTCAAAGGCATTCTTGGCACTTTCCAATATGATTTAATATGTAAACCACATTGAAGTCAATAGTACTCGAGTTGATCTGTGTCTGGGAAACCAGCCCTTAGAGATTATACAGATTTTTATAACCACAACCAATTTACATGAATTTGAGTAACAATCATTATCATTATCATATTAATTGGAAAATAATACATGACAAAAAACTACTATAAGCAGCATGCATAAGGGCACATGTGCCACAGGAAGTGATGATACAGTCACAACTGATTACTTTGTGCCAGAGATCATGTGATGAGGGTGGAGAGAGGGAGAACATCACCACATTCCCAAAACATTCCATTTCGTGGTATTATCTTTTTTATCACGGCAGAGGAGCGAGGGAAGGAGGGAGGGTGGGAGCGAGGGAAGGAGGGAGGGAGGGGTGATACTGCACACAGCTTTTCCCTGAACATCTCACCATCCTCCCTCCCTCTCCCTCCATCCTCCCTCTATCCCTCTATCCCTCCATCCTCCCTCTCTCCCACCATCCCCCCTCTCTCCCACCATCCCCCCTCTCTCCCACCATCCCCCCTCTCTCTCCTTCGATCCTGTTCCTGGCCTTTAGATCCTGTTCCTGGCCTTTAGATCCTGATCCTGGCCTTTAGATCCTGTTCCTGGCCTTTAGATCCTGTTCCTGGCCTTTAGATCCTGGTCCTGGCCTTTAGATCCTGTTCCTGGACTTCCTGGCCTTCCTGATCTTGGACTTTAGATCCGGTTCCTGACCTTTAGATCCTGTTCCTGGCCTTTAGATCCTGTTCCTGGCCTTTAGATCCTGTTCCTGGTCTTTAGATACTGTTCCTAGACTTCCTGTCCCTGGCCTTTAGATCCTGTTCTTGGCCTTTAGATCCTGTTCCTGGCCCTTAGATCCTGTTCCTGGCCCTTAGATCCTGTTCCTGGCCTTTAGATCCTGTTCCTGGCCTTTAGATCCTGTTCTTGGCCTTTAGATCCTGTTCCTGGCCTTTAGATCCTGTTCCTGGCCCTTAGATCCTGTTCCTGGCCTTTAGATCCTGTTCCTGGCCTTTAGATCCTGTTCCTGGCCTTTAGATCCTGTTCCTGGTCCTTAGATCCTGTTCCTGGCCTTTAGATCCTGTTCCTGGCCCTTAGATCCTGTTCTTGGCCTTTAGATCCTGTTCTTGGCCTTTAGATCCTGTTCCTGGCCCTTAGATCCTGTTCCTGGCCCTTAGATCCTGTTCCTGGTCCTTAGATCCTGTTCCTGGCCTTTAGATCCTGTTCCTGGCCCTTAGATCCTGTTCCTGGCCTTTAGATCCTGTTCCTGGCCTTTAGATCCTGTTCCTGGACTTCCTGTCCCTGGACTTTAGATCCTGTTCCTGGACTTTAGATCCTGTTCCTGGACTTTAGATCCTGTTCCTGGCCTTTAGATCCTGTTCCTGGACTTCCTGTCCCTGGACTTTAGATCCTGTTCCTGGACTTTAGATCCTGTTCCTTTATGTTTTATTTTACCTTTATTTATACAGGTTTTTCTCATTGAGATAACATCTATTTTCCAAGAGAGACCTGATCTAATAGCAGCAGGGGGAACAACGTTTCAGACAAAACAACTTACATTTTAGGCTGGGTTTCTGTACAGCACTTTGAGATATCAGCTGATGTAAGAAGGGCTATAGAAATAAATTTGATTTGATTTGACATACACTAACACAACATTAAACAAAACTATAAACACACATACAGGACATCAACAACCTTTTACGTCTTGACTAAAAACAATTACACTCTTCTACGATATCTACATCGATCAAGTGTTTAAACTCCACCAACGAAACTAGATCATCAAATTTTAAAATGTCCAGGAGAGAATTACAGGACCATGAAGCTGAGTAACTAAAACTATTTCTATCATGACCTGTTCTAATTTTTGGTACTGTTAGAAGCAAATGAGAATGGGACTGTAATTGATATTTATTTACTGACCTGACTAAAAAATAAACAGGAGATAAAATGGCATTTTACCTAATATGGCTTTATAAATCAGTGTATACCAGTGTTTAAGCCTACGCAAGGTCAATGACGACCAGCCAACAGCGCTGTAGAGATCACAATGATGTGTTAGACGTTTCTGATTTGTAATGAACCTGAGGGCTGCATGATACACTGAATCAAGTGTCGTGTCTTTGGCTATGCCGGATTAAGTGATATGACATGCTAACTTATAAAATGATTTCTCTGTAATTAATATTACCTGATTAAGCTAATCATGTAAATGTAATTAACTAGAAAGTCGGGGCACCACAGAAGAACGTTTATAGAGCCGTTATCTTCCGAATAAACTCTTAAAATACTTAGTAATATTTTACATCGATAGCAGTCAATATTAACCCTTATCTTATTTTCAGTCTCATAATGAAAGTTGTAAATTCTTGGTTATCTTCACGAACCCTGGCTAACAAGTTGAATCAGCAATACAAAATTGGGTTTAATTATTTATTTACTAAATACCTAACTAATCACACAGAATTACAAATACACAGAATACAATGATGTCATACAGAATTCACCCCTGGTGAACGGAACCTGGTTACACAAAGGAAAGGGGGTTGGGCTTGAATGAAAGAGCGGGAAGATTTAGGAACAGAGAAACAACAGCTATGCTATCGTAAATACATTATCTTATGCATTCTAAATTACCCATTTGGAAAAGGAAAATGCAATAAATATTTACTCTGAGCTGCGCTTCGGTAGATTGGTCGTAGATGCTGGCTGGGTTGGCCAACAGATCTTCCTGTACTTGGAACAATGTCTCTGGTGGTAAATTGGATACGTGGTGGTATCTTCGTCTGTTTGTTAGACTGGATCCGTCGTCCGTCCTTTCCTAGCCCACGTTAGCAGTGGCTAACTCAACGGCTAGGAAGTATCACTTCTGTAGTGGATAAGCTCAAAGTTCATACCATTCGCCATCAAAGCTCACGCCGAGGTTGGCTTAGTTCTGTCCTTGACATGTGTGTGTCCTTCTAACGTAGAGGCTGCAGACCTCCCGTACTGGAACTGGTGAATGTCTTTTCGTCAAAGGCTTATATAGTGGAGAGGGGGGGAGGAGGTGTTTCATCGTTTATAACCCCTGTCTCTTCACAGGGTTGGACCACTGATCGGCAGGGCACTTTCCTTATGAAAACACAATTCTCTCATTTGGAAGCTAAAATTACATTTAATCTCCTAACAAACAATTTCAATATCAAACATTTCAATTGCATAACAATTCCATGTGACTCTGATAACTAGAGGGTGTATACTTTCTCAGGTACAGTTTATGTCGTCTTGTCATCAATCATAATGTCCCAGATAACAACGAACCTGACATACATACTCATTACGTTATCAAGCATATTTCCAACTGGTTTTATTATGTAAATATGGTTCCTTTCCCCATTTGTTTGATGTTCCCAGACTCTCTATATTTAACAGGACAGCAGTCCTTCAGTAGGGTCAGTAAGAGAGGGGAAGGGAGAAAGGTATTTATGGGGGGGGTCATAAACCTTACCCACAGGCCAACGTCATGACACAAGTGTTCTCAGGGTAGTGGCTGAGGCCTGCATATATATAACATCACTAAAATCTAAAACCCGGCAGTAATGTACATCGTACCAGCTCCTTCCTGGCCTCAAAAGAAAAACAAGCCTTACGCCGGTAATAAAAACCTATTCTCAGCTTGAGCTTCCTTATCAAGTTCTCTACATGCACAGTGAAGCTCAGCTTATCATCAACCCACACACACAAATATTTATACACTTTAACTTGCTCTATAGTATGTCCAGCCAATGTAGCAATGACATGATTAGTAACATGCCTGGCATTTGAAAATACCATGCATTTTGTTTTAAGTGAATTTGGAACCAACTTTAAATCATACAGATTCTGTTGTATGATGTTTAATGTTCTTTGGGTATTTTCAAAAGCTAAAGATAAACTACTACCACTTGAATAAAGAACAGTATCATCTGCATAAAAATGAACATCCGCTGTTTCAATAATATCCCCAATGTTGTTGATATACCTTGCGGAACACCTGAGCACCACTCTATGGACTCAGATTGACAACCATCGGCCATTACACATTGTGTACGATTTGATCGGTTTATAACCTATCTAGAGCATGACCAGTAATTCCACAACATTTTAACCTTTGCACTAACACAGCATGGTCCACGGTGTCAAAAGCCTTCGACAAATCAATAAAGACAGACAACACAATGTAACTTCTTATCAAGAGCACAGTGGACGTCATTTAAACCCTTCAGTGTTGCTGAAACAGAGCTGTGGCCAAACCTAAAACCTGATCGCGTTCCATTTAAGATGTTGTTTCTTGGAAGTAGGTTTTTAGCTGCCTATTAACTAAGGACTCCAGTACCTTAGACAAGTACAGACAATTTTGATATGGGTCGATAGTTGTCAAGTAGCGAAGGATCTCCACCTTTCAGGAGAGGCAGTACAAAAGCAGATTTCCGTAACTTGGGGATTTCCTTAACATCAAGTGTGAGGTTAAAAATACATTTGGGGGGGGGGGGCAATGATGTCTGCAGCTAGGTGTAGGAGGCGGGGGTCTAGTTCATCAGGGCCAGGGGATTTTTTTTCATCAATTTCTTTCAGGGCTTTACACACTTCTGAAACAGAGAAGGATGAGAAGGAGAACCTGGTGAAGGAGTGCACATGGGTGTCAGGTAAATTCATAGGGGGCTCAATTGTACCTTTGACCTTTTCAAATAAACTGCCTGCATCTAAAAAATGCTGGTTCAAGGCTTTCAGAATGGAGGTTCTCTCTCAGTTACAGTCTGTGTATCGACCAACACTTGTTTGGGAAGCTGTGTATCTTTTCTGCACATCCAAACCTTTCACTACTTGCCAAAATTTGGATGGATTATTTACATTTTGTGAAGTAGATTTCAGGTAGTGGTCTGCTTTCAATTTACGGATCATATCCACACCCACCCAGACCCAGATCCTGTTCCTGGCCTTTAGATCCTGTTCCTGGACTTCTTGTTCCTGGCCTTTAGATCCTGTTCCTGGACTTCCTGTTCCTGGAATGTAGATCCTGTTCCTGTACTTCCTGTTCCTGGTCTTTATATCCTGTTCCTGTACTTCCTGTTCCTGGCCTTTAGTTCCTGTTCCTGGAATGCAGATCCTGTTCCTGGCCTTTAGTTCCTGTTCCTGGCCTTTAGTTCCTGTTCCTGGAATGCAGATCCTGGTCTTTGAAACAGTAAAAATATAATTAAAAGGATTATAGATTCATCTTTATCATCACAATAATTTATAATTGTTTATAATAATTTTATCAAATGACCCAAATATGTCAGAGAACAGAGGATTTTGTTGAATGGAGAAAAAGTGTGTGTGCGGAGTGAGGGATGTGTGTGGTATTCCACGCTGAAGATCACGCTGCCTATCAGATGAGTTATTTAAACCGACCACACCGTGAAATGGAAATACTGAACGTTGATAAGACTCAGCTCAGCTTGCACTGCTGTAAATACACAAACTGTTCTGTAATACATCTGTGTGTCACAGAGACAGAGAACATGTGAGTGAGAGATAGAGACCTCATACCAGCAGTTGACTTGGTGGGCTTATTTTGAGTGTGTGTTTTACTTATTTTGAGGGTGTGTGTGTGTGTTTATTTATATTTTACAAGGCAAGTCAGTTAAGAACAAATTCTTATTTTCAATGACGGCCTAGGAACAGTGGGTTAACTGCCTTATTCAGGGGGCAGAACGACAGAGTTGTACTTTGTCAGCTCGGGTATTAGAACTTGCAACCTTGCGGTTGCTAGCCCAACGCTCTAACCACTAGGCTACCCTGCCGCCCCAAGAACACTCAGATGTGTGAAACCAAAATAAATACAAGCTGCTCATTCTCGTTTTGTATCCATGGTAACAACACATGATGAGTCACTTATAAGCACTGAGTAAAAGTTGTGTGTTTTTGAACACAAAACAAATCAATATTGTATATAAATACTGTTAAAACAGGGAGGAGGGGGTAGTTAGAGAGAGGGGAGACAGAAAGGGTAGAGACAGAAGGACAGATGGAGGGGGTAGTTAGAGAGGGGAGGGGGTAGTTAGAGAGGGGAGGGGGTAGTTAGAGGGAGGAGGAGGTAGTTAGAGAGGGTAGTTAGAGGGGGAGACAGAAAGGGTAGATAGAGGGAGAGATACATGTTAGTGTTTTTCATCATGAATCTTGTTCTGGAGTCAGCTCTGCTACAAAGTCATAAAACTGTTTTTAAACCTAACCTTAACCTTAACCCCAATCACACAGCTAACCCTAATGCCTAACCCTAACCACACAGCTAACCCTAATGCCTAACCCCAATCACACAGCTAACCCTAATGCCTAACCCTAACCTTAACCACACAGCTAACCCTAATGCCTAACCCTAATCACACAGCTAACCCTAATGCCTAACCTTAACCACACAGCTAACCCTAATGCCTAACCCTAACCACACAGCTAACCCTAATGCCTAACCCTAACCACACAGCTAACCCTAATGCCTAACCTTAATCACAAGCTAACCCTAATGCCTAACCATAACCTTAAATGTATATAAAAAATGCAAATGTAGTTTTTTCCTGAATTTATTTTTTTTGTGTCAATTGTCCCTTATCGCTTGCTGTTGCCTGCAGCCAGGGGACGCAGGATGAAGTTACCCCATACACTCATCTCCAGTCAGGTGAGGATTTACCCTCTCGGTTACTTATGGTGAGGATTTAACCTTTATTTAACTAGGCAAGCCAGTTAAGAACAAATTCGTATTTACAATGACGGCCTAAACCCGGACAACGCTGGGGCCAATTGTACGCCCCCCCCCCCCCTATGGGATTCCCAATCACGGCCAGTTGTGATACAGCCTAGAATCAAACCAGGTACTGTAGTGACGCCTCTAGCACTGAGATGCAGTGCCTTAGACCGCTGCGCCGCTCGGGAGGATGTGAAGATGGTAAAACTGGTCCTAGATCTGTATTGTAAGCCTTACGACCATCAGATTGGCTGGGTCGAAGGTCAAATTAGGTTCAAAGCTCAAATCAGGTTAAAGTTCATACGTTGTACTGTGTTCCTAAGCCCAAGGTCCATATTATCCCCCCGACTATTATAATCAGAACAACAGTTTGGTTATAAACGTACATGTGGTCTGTTAATTAACATATTTATTAAGAGCGATTTAAAATAAACACATACACCATTAGGGCCATTCTGGACTCAAACCCACATCTCTGATGTTACAAAACACCATCTTCCAACCAGATGAATTATTACCATGGCAACCACAAAACCTCAATGCAGACTCCCTTAGAGTAAACAATACATTTCTATATACTGTAGATGGCTTGATGGTGCTGGGCAGTGCATTGGCAGCAGGTGGAGAGCTGGCAGTATTCACCCTCTCACATTGGCAGCAGGTGGAGAGCTGGCAGTATTCACCCTGTCACATTGGCAGCAGGTGGAGAGCTGGCAGTATTCACCCTCTCACATTGGCAGCAGGTGGAGAGCTGGCAGTATTCACCCTCTCACATTGGCAGCAGGTGGAGAGCTGGCAGTATTCACCCCCTCACATTCGCAGCAGGAGGAGAGCTGGCAGTATTCACCCTCTCACATTGGCAGCAGGTGGAAAGCTGGCAGTATTCATCCTCTCACATTGGCAGCAGGTGGAGAGCTGGCAGTATTCACCCTCTCACATTGGCAGCAGGTGGAGAGCTGGCAGTTTTCACCCTCTCACATTGGCAGCAGGTGGAGAGCTGGCAGTTTTCACCCTCTCACATTGGTAACAGGTGGAGAGCTGGCAGTATTCACCCTGTCACATTGGCAGCAGGTGGAGAGCTGGCAGTATTCACCCTCTCACATTGGCAGCAGGTGGAGAGCTGGCAGTTTTTACCCTCTCACATTGGCAGCAGGTGGAGAGCTGGCAGTATTCACCCCCTCACATTGGCAGCAGGTGGAGAGCTGGCAGTATTCACCCTGTCACATTGGCAGCAGGTGGAGAGCTGGCAGTATTCACCCTCTCACATTGGCAGCAGGTGGAGAGCTGGCAGTTTTTACCCTCTCACATTGGCAGCAGGTGGAGAGCTGGCAGTATTCACCCTCTCACAAGAAGGGAAGAGCTAAATATAATCTGGAAGATATTTCTGACTCCCGTGGGTTTCTAGAAAAAAACACTTCTGTGACGTTCTGTAATGTTGTCTCAACACGTGAAGCCAGGATGCCCAAGTATGGACAAGCACAGCCCAGTCACCTGCCTGACAAACTTTATCTCCAAAAGTGCAGTAATACCTAACAACTCCCTCTCTCTCTCTCTCTCGCCATCTCTCTCTCTCTCTCTCTCATCCCTCTCTCTCTCTCTCATCCCTCTCTCTCTCTCTCATCCCTCTCTCTCTCTCTCTCATCTTTCTCTCTCCATCTCTCTCTCTCCATCCCTCTCTCTCGCTCCATCCCTCTCTCTCTCCATCCCTCTCTCTCTCTCCATCCCTCTCTCTCTCTCCATCCCTCTCTCTCTCATCCCTCTTTCTCTCTCTCTCTCTCTCTCTCTCTCTCTCTCTCCATCCCTCTCTCTCTCTCTCCATCCCTCTCTCTCCATCCCTCTCTCTCTCCATCCCTCTCTCTCTCCCCATCCCTCTCTCTCTGTCTCCATTCCTCTCTCTCTCTCTCTCTCACGCTCTCTCCATCCCTCTCTCTCATCCCTCTCTCTCCATCCCCCTCTCTCTCTCTCATCCCTCGCTCTCTCTCCATCCCTCTCTCTCTCTCTCATCCCTCTCTCTCTCTCCCTCTCTCTCTCTCCATCCATCCATCCATCCATCCCCCCCTCTCTCTCTCTCTCTCTCACTCCATCCCTCTCTCTCTCTCTCCATCCCTCTCTCTCTCTCTCTCCATCCCTCTCTCTCTCTCTCTCCATCCCTCTCTCTCTCCATCCCTCTCTCTCCATATCTCTCTCTCTCCATCCCTCTCTCTACCTCTCTATCCATCTCTCTCTCCACCTCTCTCTCGCCCTCTCTATCCATCTCTCTCCACCTCTCTCTCCCCCTCTCTATCCATCTCTCTCTCCACCTCTGTCTCTCTCATCATCTCTCTCTCCATCTCTCTCCCCCTCTCCATCTCTCTTATCTGCACATCTCATCATTCATCCCTCTCATCTGCACATCTCTCTCTCCCTCCCTCCCTCCCTCCCTCCCTCCCTCCCTCCCTCCCTCCCTCCCTCCTCTCTGTGACTATTTCTGTCTATCCCTGTATTCAGAGGCATTGACAAAAGTGGAGTTAATCACCCCTCCCCCCTCTCTTTAGAATCAAAGTGGTCTCTAACACATCACACCCCCGCAGTGTACACAGTTAGTATGGTCTGCCTCCACTCTCTCTCCCTCACTCCTTATAAGGACAAAATGCATTGAGAGAGGCAGAGAGAGGGGGCTGTACCAGCTTTAGCAGGCAAGTAGGGGGAGAGTGACAAGAAGGAAGAGGAAAGATTGATAATGGAAATAGAAGACAAAGATGAGAGAAAGTGTGAAGGTGGACAGGTGAAAAGGGATACAGAATATAAAGACATGGTGGTTAACAGATCAGGAGAAGAAGAAATAGAGAGGAAGAAGTGGAGAAGATAATGGGAAGGAGAGAGAGAGGAGAGAGGGAGGGAAGGAGAGAGAGAGAGGAGAGAGGGAGGGAAGGAGAGAGAGAGAAGAGGAGAGAGAGAGAAGAGAGAGAGAGAAGGAGAGAGGGAGGGAAGGAGAGAGAGAGGAGAGAGGGAGGGAAGGAGAGAGAGAGGAGAGAGGGAGGGAAGGAGAAAGAGAGAGGAGAGAGGGAGGGAAGGAGAGAGAGAGAAGGAGAGAGGGAGGGAAGGAGAGAGAGAGAAGGAGAGAGGGAGGGAAGGAGAGAGAGAGGAGAGAGGGAGGGAAGGAGAGAGAGAGGAGAGAGGGAGGGAAGGAGAGAGAGAGGAGAGAGGGAGGGAAGGAGAGAGAGAGGAGAGAGGGAGGGAAGGAGAGAGAGAGGAGAGAGGGAGGGAGAAGAGAGAGAGAGGAGAGAGGGAGGGAGAAGAGAGAGAGAGAAGGAGAGAGGGAGGGAAGGAGAGAGGGAGGAGAGAGGGAGGGAAGGAGAAAGAGAGAGGAGAGAGGGAGGGAAGGAGAGAGAGAGAGGAGAGAGGGAGGGAAGGAGAGAGAGAGAAGGAGAGAGGGAGGGAAGGAGAGAAGAGAAGAGGAGAGAGAGAGAAGAGAGAGAGAGAAGGAGAGAGGGAGGGAAGGAGAGAGGGAGGAGAGAGGGAGGGAAGGAGAGAGAGAGAAGGAGAGAGGGAGGGAAGGAGAGAGAGAGAAGGAGAGAGGGAGGGAAGGAGAAAGAGAGAGGAGAGAGGGAGGGAAGGAGAGAGAGAGAAGGAGAGAGGGAGGGAAGGAGGAGAGAGAGAAGGAGAGAGGGAGGGAAGGAGAGAGAGAGAAGGAGAGAGGGAGGGAAGGAGAGAGAGAGGAGAGAGGGAGGGAAGGAGAGAGAGAGGAGAGAGGGAGGGAAGGAGAGAGAGAGGAGAGAGGGAGGGAAGGAGAAAGAGAGAGGAGAGAGAGAGGGAAGGAGCAAGGGAGAGAGAGAGGGAGAGGGGGGAAGGAGAGAGGGAGGGAACCAGAGAGGGAGAGAGGGAAGGGAGAGAGGGAGGGAGAGATGGAGAGAAGGAGAGAGGGAGGAGAGAGGGAGGGAAGGAGAGAGAGAGAGGAGAGAGGGAGGGAAGGAGAGAGAGAGAAGGAGAGAGGGAGGGAAGGAGAGAGAGAGGAGAGAGGGAGGGAAGGAGAGAGAGAGGAGAGAGGGAGGGAAGGAGAGAGAGAGAAGGAGAGAGGGAGGGAAGGAGAGAGAGAGAAGGAGAGAGGGAGGGAAGGAGAAAGAGAGAGGAGAGAGGGGAGGGATGGAGAGAGAGAGAAGGAGAGAGGGAGGGATGGAGAGAGAGAGAAGGAGAGAGGGATGGATAGAGAGATAGAGGGATGGAGAGAGAGAGAAGGAGAGAGGGAGGGATAGAGAGAGAGAGGAGAGAGGGAGGGAAGGAGAGAGAGAGGAGAGAGGGAGGGAAGGAGAGAGAGAGGAGAGAGGGAGGGAAGGAGAAAGAGAGAGGAGAGAGAGAGGGAAGGAGCAAGGGAGAGAGAGAGGGAGAGGGGGGAAGGAGAGAGGGAGGGAACCAGAGAGGGAGAGAGGGAAGGGATGAGAGAGGGAGGGAGAGATGGAGAGAAGGAGAGAGGGAGGGAAGGAGAGATGGAGGGAAGGAGAGATGTGGATGGTTCTGAAAGGACAGCGCCCTGCAAGCAGAACCAGCACTGCATTAGAGAAAGGGACTGAGACAGAGCGTCAGAGAGGAGGGGAAGGGAGAGGAGGAATGAGAGAGAGGGAGGGGTTTAAAATGCTTTTATACCACACCATTTATAGCTTGTCTCTGATTGGTAGAGAGAGAGAGAGCGAGCGAGCGAGCGAGAGCGAGAGAGAGAGAGAGAGAGAGAGAGAGAGAGTGAGATACCTTTCTCCTTAATTCACTTCTTCCAACATATCTGCAGATGGTAACACACACGCAAGGGTGTTCTCCCACCAGAGTGTGTGTGCGTGCCTACGTGTGAGTGTTGTGTTGGCTCAGCTGTACCCTCTGTCAGTGAAACAACTCCTGTGATCTGATGCAGGGAGGTCAGTGTTGACTGGGCAAGGTCAGGTGATCAGTAGGACTGTTCTTTTCAATGGAACCGTGTTGTCTGATTGGAAGATTTGGAGTTGAACATAGGCCTCAAAAACTACCAGCGTGTTAATCTAGTGTGATACTACCAACGTGTTAATCTAATATGGTACTACCAGCGTGTTAATCTAGTGTGATACTACCAGCGTGTTAATCTAATGTGGTACTACCAGCGTGTTAATCTAGTGTGGTACTACCAGCGTGTTAATCTAGTGTGATACTACCAGCGTGTTAATCTAGTGTGGTACTACCAGCGTGTTAATCTAGTGTGGTACTACCAGCGTGTTAATCTAGTGTGATACTACCAGAGTGTTAATCTAGTGTCATACTACCAGCGTGTTAATCTAGTGTGGTACTACCAGCGTGTTAATCTAGTGTGGTACTACCAGCATGTTAATCTAGTGTGATACTACCAGCGTGTTAATCTAGTGTGGTACTGTACTACCAGCGTGTTAATCTAGTGTGATACTACCAGCGTGTTAATCTAGTGTGGTACTACCAGCGTGTTAATCTAGTGTGGTACTACCAGCGTGTTAATCTAGTGTGATACTACCAGCGTGTTAATCTAGTGTGGTACTACCAGCGTGTTAATCTAGTGTGGTACTACCAGCGTGTTAATCTAGTGTGGTACTACTAGTGTGTTAATCTAGTGTGATACTACCAGCGTGTTAATCTAGTGTGATACTGTACTACCAGCGTGTTAATCTAGTGTGATACTGTACTACCAGCGTGTTAATCTAGTGTGATACTACCAGCGTGTTAATCTAGTGTGATATTACCAGCATGTTAATCTAGTGTGGTACAACCAGTTTGTTAATCTAGTGTGGTACTACCAGCATGTTAATCTAGTGTGGTACTACCAGCGTGTTAATCTAGTGTGATACTACCAGCGTGTTAATCTAGTGTGATACTACCAGCGTGTTAATCTAGTGTGATATTACCAGCGTGTTAATCTAGTGTGATACTACCAGCGTGTTAGTCTAGTGTGGTACTGTACTACCAGCGTGTTAATCTAGTGTGGTACTACCAGCGTGTTAATCTAGTGTGATACTACCAGCGTGTTAATCTAGTGTGATACTACCAGCGTGTTAATCTAGTGTGATACTGTACTACCAGCGTGTTAATCTAGTGTGATACTACCAGCGTGTTAATCTAGTGTGGTACTACCAGCGTGTTAGTCTAGTGTGATACTACCAGCGTGTTAATCTAGTGTGGTACTACCAGCGTGTTAATCTAGTGTGATACTACCAGCGTGTTAATCTAGTGTGGTACTACCAGCGTGTTAATCTAGTGTGGTACTACTAGCGTGTTAATCTAGTGTGATACTACCAGCGTGTTAATCTAGTGTGATACTGTACTACCAGCGTGTTAATCTAGTGTGATACTGTACTACCAGCGTGTTAATCTAGTGTGATACTACCAGCGTGTTAATCTAGTGTGATATTACCAGCATGTTAATCTAGTGTGGTACTACCAGCATGTTAATCTAGTGTGGTACTACCAGCATGTTAATCTAGTGTGGTACTACCAGCGTGTTAATCTAGTGTGATACTACCAGCGTGTTAATCTAGTGTGGTACTACCAGCGTGTTAATCTAGTGTGGTACTACCAGCGTGTTAATCTAGTGTGGTACTACCAGCGTGTTAATCTAGTGTGATACTACCAGCGTGTTAATCTAGTGTGATACTATACTACCAGCGTGTTAATCTAGTGTGATACTGTACTACCAGCGTGTTAATCTAGTGTGATACTACCAGCGTGTTAAAACCTGTTGAGGATCTTATCCCGATCTTATCCCGGTATTGGGATTCATTGTCATGTGACCATGGCGGGGAATTCAAAACTGCAAGAGTAATCATTTCAAAAAATCAAATAATCAACTATTTTCCTCCATTTGAAAGATATATCTCCTAAATCTAACCACGCTGTCCGATTTTCAGAGGCATTACGGAGAATGCATAAAGTTAGGTTATGTGAGGAGAGTACATTGACAATAGCTGCGTGTAATGTTTAGCCAATTCAAAGAAGGGCATCAACAGACAGAAAACTAGCTAGAATTATGCACTTACCTTTGACAATCTGCATCAGATGACACTCATAGGACATTATGTTATACAATACATGCATTTTTAGTTCCATCAAGTTCATATTTATATCCAAAAACAGCATTTACAGTCGCGGTGAAATTCAGAATTTTTTTCGGCTCGAATGCACCCAGTGAATCCAGCATTACAAATCACGGAATTACTATTCGAAAACATTGGTAAATTATAATATTGTCATTCAAAGAATAATATATTATCATCTCGTAATTGCTACCGAATGGCCAGATCTCAAAATAACTTTACTGGGAAATCACATTTTGCATAAACTGGGTACTATGCTAACAACAATAAGCTATATGCTAAGCTAAGCTAAGCTATACCGTTAGCATTAGCATCATCTAATATCGATAATAACATTCTAAATATCCCCTTACCTTTGATTATCTCCATCAGAAGGCGCTGCCAGAGATCCCAGGTCCAGAACAAATGTGGTTTCTTTTGACAAAGTTCATAATTTATGTCCAAATAGTTAGCGTTCAGTAGGCTCCCACAAAATGAGGTGGGCAGTGTAAAGTCACGTCGAAAAGCTAAAGAAAACCTAGTAAATAATCTATTTACGTTTGTTTAAACATGTCAAACGTTGTTTAGCACTAATCTTTTGTTCCATTTTTAACGTGAAACATCAGTAAACATCAGTAATATTTTCACACAACCTATCAAGTGTCTAGAATAAACGATAATGACAAAGGCACTCTTCTCAGATTCATGCGCAGGCGCAAAAAATGAAGTGATGACGTGTCAACTTGTAAGCTTTCTAATTCGGTCTGTATTCATCACAGATGCTTCCAACAACTTTCTAAAGATCGTTGACATCTAGTGGAAGCAGTAGGAGTTGCGAACTGAATCCTTTCTCACTGTGGTATCTTTAAAACAATGACACTAAATAGTACAGTCACAAAATTCTCATTTTTTTTTATCTATTTTTCACAGGATTTTGCCTGCAATATGAGTTTTGTTATACTTACAGACACCATTCAAACTGTTTTAGAAAATTCAGAGTGTTTTCTATCCGAATGTGTTAATAATATGCATATCCTAGCTTCTGAGTTGGTGTAGGAGGCAGTTAAAAATGGGCACATATTTCTTTCAAAATTCTCAATACTGCCCCCGTGGCCCGTAGAGGTTTTAATCTAGTGTGATACTACCAGCGTGTTAATCTAGTGTGGTACTACCAGCGTGTTAATCTAGTGTGATACTACCAGCGTGTTAATCTAGTGTGGTACTACCAGTGTGTTAATCTAGTTTGATACTACCAGCGTGTTAATCTAGTGTGGTACTACCAGCGTGTTAATCTAGTGTGGTACTACCAGCGTGTTAATCTAGTGTGATACTACCAGCATGTTAATCTAGTGTGGTACTACCAGCGTGTTCATCTAGTGTGGTACTACCAGCGTGTTAATCTAGTGTGATACTGCCAGCGTGTTAATCTAGTGTGGTACTACCAGTGTGTTAATCTAGTGTGATACTACCAGCGTGTTAATCTAGTGTGGTACTACCAGCGTGTTAATCTAGTGTGATACTACCAGCGTGTTAATCTAGTGAGATACTACCAGCATGTTAATCTAGTGTGGTACTACCAGCGTGTTAATCTAGTGAGATACTACCAGCGTATTAATCTAGTGTGGTACTACCAGCGTGTTAATCTAGTGTGATATTACCAGCGTGTTAATCTAGTGTGATAAACCAGCGTGTTAATCTAGTGTGATACTACCAGTGTGTTAATCTAGTGTGGTACTACCAGCGTATTAATCTAGTGTGATACTACCAGCATGAAGAGGTTAATCTAGTGTGATACTGTACTACCAGCGTGTTAATCTAGTGTGATATTACCAGCATGTTAATCTAGTGTGATACTACCAGCGTGTTAATCTACTGTGATACTACCAGCGTATTAATCTAGTGTGGTACTACCAGCGTGTTAATCTAGTGTGATATTACCAGCGTGTTAATCTAGTGTGATACTACCAGCGTGTTAATCTAGTGTGGTACTACCATCGTGTTAATCTAGTGTGATACTACCAGCGTGTTAATCTAGTGTGATACTACCAGCGTATTAATCTAGTGTGGTACTACCAGCGTGTTAATCTAGTGTGATACTACCAGCGTGTTAATCTAGTGTGATACTACCAGCGTGTTAATCTAGTGTGATATTACCAGCGTGTTAATCTAGTGTGATACTACCAGCGTGTTAATCTAGTGTGGTACTACCAGCGTGTTAATCTAGTGTGATACTACCAGCGTGTTAATCTAGTGTGGTACTGTACTACCAGCGTCTTAATCTAGTGTGATACTACCAGCGTGTTAATCTAGTGTGATACTGTACTACCAGCGTGTTAATCTAGTGTGATACTACCAGCGTGTTAATCTAGTGTGGTACTACCAGCGTGTTAATCTAATGTGGTACTACCAGCGTGTTAATCTAGTGTGGTACTACCAGCGTGTTAATCTAGTGTGGTACTACCAGCGTGTTAATCTAGTGTGGTACTACCAGCGTGTTAATCTAGTGTGATACTACCAGCGTGTTAATCTAGTGTGATACTACCAGCGTGTTAATCTAGTGTGATACTACCAGCGTGTTAATTTAGTGTGGTACTGTACTACCAGCGTGTTAATCTAGTGTGGTACTACCAGCGTGTTAATCTAGAGTGATACTAGTGTGATACTACCAGCGTGTTAATCTAGTGTGGTACTACCAGCGTGTTAATCTAGTGTGATACTACCAGCGTGTTAATCTAGTGTGGTACTACCAGCGTGTTAATCTAGTGTGGTACTACCAGCGTGTTAATCTAGTGTGATACTACCAGCGTGTTAATCTAGTGTGATACTGTACTACCAGCGTGTTAATCTAGTGTGATACTGTACAACCAGCGTGTTAATCTAGTGTGATACTACCAGCGTGTTAATCTAGTGTGATACTACCAGCTTGTTAATCTAGTGTGGTACTACCAGCGTGTTAATCTAGTGTGATACTACCAGCGTGTTAATCTAGTGTGGTACTACCAGCGTGTTAATCTAGTTTGATACTACCAGCGTGTTAATCTAGTGTGGTACTACCAGCGTGTTAATCTAGTGTGATACTACCAGCGTGTTAATCTAGTGTGGTACTACCAGCGTGTTAATCTAGTGTGATACTACCAGCGTGTTAATCTAGTGTGGTACTACCAGCGTGTTAATCTAGTGTGATACTACCAGCGTGTTAATCTAGTGAGATACTACCAGCATATTAATCTAGTGTGGTACTACCAGCGTGTTAATCTAGTGAGATACTACCAGCGTGTTAATCTAGTGTGGTACTACCAGCGTGTTAATCTAGTGTGATATTACCAGCGTGTTAATCTAGTGTGATACTACCAGCGTGTTAATCTAGTGTGATACTACCAGTGTGTTAATCTAGTGTGGTACTACCAGCGTATTAATCTAGTGTGATACTACCAGCATGAAGAGGTTAATCTAGTGTGATACTGTACTACCAGCGTGTTAATCTAGTGTGATATTACCAGCATGTTAATCTAGTGTGATACTACCAGCGTGTTAATCTAGTGTGATACTATCAGCGTATTAATCTAGTGTGGTACTACCAGCGTGTTAATCTAGTGTGATATTACCAGCGTGTTAATCTAGTGTGATACTACCAGCGTGTTAATCTAGTGTGGTACTACCAGCGTGTTAATCTAGTGTGATACTACCAGCGTGTTAATCTAGTGTGATACTACCAGCGTGTTAATCTAGTGTGGTACTACCAGCATGTTAATCTAGTGTGATACTACCAGCGTGTTAATCTAGTGTGATACTACCAGCGTGTTAATCTAGTGTGATATTACCAGCGTGTTAATCTAGTGTGATACTACCAGCGTGTTAATCTAGTGTGGTACTACCAGCGTGTTAATCTAGTGTGATACTACCAGCGTGTTAATCTAGTGTGGTACTACCAGCGTGTTAATCTAGTGTGATACTACCAGCGCGTTAATCTAGTGTGGTACTACCAGCGTGTTAATCTAGTTTGATACTGTACTACCAGCGTGTTAATCTAGTGTGATACTACCAGCGTGTTAATCTAGTGTGGTACTACCAGCGTGTTAATCTAGTGTGATACTACCAGCGTGTTAATCTAGTGTGGTACTACCAGCGTGTTAATCTAGTGTGGTACTACCAGCGTGTTAATCTAGTTTGATACTGTACTACCAGCGTGTTAATCTAGTGTGATACTACCAGCGTGTTAATCTAGTGTGGTACTACCAGCGTGTTAATCTAGTGTGATACTACCAGCGTGTTAATCTAGTGTGGTACTACCAGCGTGTTAATCTAGTGTGGTACTACCAGTGTGTTAATCTAGTGTGATACTACCAGCGTGTTGATCTAGTGTGGTACTACCAGCATGTTAATCTAGTGTGGTACTACCAGTGTGTTAATCTAGTGTGATACTACCAGCGTGTTGATCTAGTGTGGTACTACCAGCGTGTTAATCTAGTGTGATACTACCAGCGTGTTAATCTAGTGTGATACTACCAGCGTGTTAATCTAGTGTGATACTACCAGCATGTTAATCTAGTGTGGTACTACCAGCGTGTTAATCTAGTGTGGTACTGTACTACCAGCGTGTTAATCTAGTGTGATACTACCAGCGTGTTAATCTAGTGTGATACTACCAGCGTGTTAATCTAGTGTGATACTACCAGCGTGTTGATCTAGTGTGGTACTAAAAGCATGAAGAGGTTAATCTAGTGTGATACTGTACTACCAGCGTGTTAATCTAGTGTGATATTACCAGCATGTTAATCTAGTGTGATACTATCAGCGTATTAATCTAGTGTGGTACTACCAGCGTGTTAATCTAGTGTGATATTACCAGCGTGTTAATCTAGTGTGATACTACCAGCGTGTTAATCTAGTGTGGTACTACCAGCGTGTTAATCTAGTGTGATACTACCAGCGTGTTAATCTAGTGTGATACTACCAGCGTGTTAATCTAGTGTGGTACTACCAGCATGTTAATCTAGTGTGATACTACCAGCGTGTTAATCTAGTGTGATACTACCAGCGTGTTAATCTAGTGTGATATTACCAGCGTGTTAATCTAGTGTGATACTACCAGCGTGTTAATCTAGTGTGGTACTACCAGCGTGTTAATCTAGTGTGATACTACCAGCGTGTTAATCTAGTGTGGTACTACCAGCGTGTTAATCTAGTGTGATACTACCAGCGCGTTAATCTAGTGTGGTACTACCAGCGTGTTAATCTAGTTTGATACTGTACTACCAGCGTGTTAATCTAGTGTGATACTACCAGCGTGTTAATCTAGTGTGGTACTACCAGCGTGTTAATCTAGTGTGATACTACCAGCGTGTTAATCTAGTGTGGTACTACCAGCGTGTTAATCTAGTGTGATACTACCAGCGTGTTAATCTAGTGTGATACTACCAGCGTGTTAATCTAGTGTGGTACTACCAGCATGTTAATCTAGTGTGATACTACCAGCGTGTTAATCTAGTGTGATACTACCAGCGTGTTAATCTAGTGTGATATTACCAGCGTGTTAATCTAGTGTGATACTACCAGCGTGTTAATCTAGTGTGGTACTACCAGCGTGTTAATCTAGTGTGATACTACCAGCGTGTTAATCTAGTGTGGTACTACCAGCGTGTTAATCTAGTGTGATACTACCAGCGCGTTAATCTAGTGTGGTACTACCAGCGTGTTAATCTAGTTTGATACTGTACTACCAGCGTGTTAATCTAGTGTGATACTACCAGCGTGTTAATCTAGTGTGGTACTACCAGCGTGTTAATCTAGTGTGATACTACCAGCGTGTTAATCTAGTGTGGTACTACCAGCGTGTTAATCTAGTGTGGTACTACCAGCGTGTTAATCTAGTTTGATACTGTACTACCAGCGTGTTAATCTAGTGTGATACTACCAGCGTGTTAATCTAGTGTGGTACTACCAGCGTGTTAATCTAGTGTGATACTACCAGCGTGTTAATCTAGTGTGGTACTACCAGCGTGTTAATCTAGTGTGGTACTACCAGTGTGTTAATCTAGTGTGATACTACCAGCGTGTTGATCTAGTGTGGTACTACCAGCATGTTAATCTAGTGTGGTACTACCAGTGTGTTAATCTAGTGTGATACTACCAGCGTGTTGATCTAGTGTGGTACTACCAGCGTGTTAATCTAGTGTGATACTACCAGCGTGTTAATCTAGTGTGATACTACCAGCGTGTTAATCTAGTGTGATACTACCAGCATGTTAATCTAGTGTGGTACTACCAGCGTGTTAATCTAGTGTGGTACTGTACTACCAGCGTGTTAATCTAGTGTGATACTACCAGCGTGTTAATCTAGTGTGATACTACCAGCGTGTTAATCTAGTGTGATACTACCAGCGTGTTGATCTAGTGTGGTACTACCAGCGTGTTAATCTAGTGTGATACTACCAGCGTGTTAATCTAGTGTGATACTACCAGCGTGTTAATCTAGTGTGGTACTACCAGCGTGTTAATCTAGTGTGGTACTGTACTACCAGCGTGTTAATCTAGTGTGATACTACCAGCGTGTTAATCTAGTGTGATACTACCAGCGTGTTAATCTAGTGTGATACTACCAGCGTGTTGATCTAGTGTGGTACTACCAGCGTGTTAATCTAGTGTGATACTACCAGCGTGTTAATCTAGTGTGATACTACCAGCGTGTTAATCTAGTGTGGTACTACCAGCGTGTTAATCTAGTGTGGTACTGTACTACCAGCGTGTTAATCTAGTGTGATACTACCAGCGTGTTAATCTAGTCTGATACTACCAGCGTGTTAATCTAGTGTGATACTACCAGCGTGTTAATCTAGTGTGGTACTACCAGCGTGTTAATCTAGTGTGGTACTACCAGCGTGTTAATCTAGTGTGGTACTACCAGCGTGTTAATCTAGTGTGATACTACCAGCGTGTTAATCTAGTGTGATACTACCAGCGTGTTAATCTAGTGTGGTACTGTACTACCAGCATGTTAATCTAGTGTGGTACTACCAGTGTGGTACTACCAGCGTGTTAATCTAGTGTGGTACTACCAGCTTCTATCTAGCACCATCACCTCATTGTAAAACATACACACAACATATCTGTCCCCTGTGGGTTTTTTTGTTTCATAATTCAATGATCTGAATCTGATACTGAGTTATTTTACTCTTTTTAACTTCATCTGTCAGAAATGGTGGGATGAGAATAGCCCTTTAGGATAGATAGATAGATAGAGAGATAGAGAGAAAGGGAGAGGAGAGAAAGAGACAGAGGGGGAAGAGGGAAAGAGAGAGAGAATTTAATTAAACAAATGATACAAACTAATGGGTTAGAGGCAGGTGTGTGTGTGTGTGTGTGTGTGTGTGTGTGTGTGTGTGTGTGTGTGTGTGTGTGTGTGTGTGTGTGTGTGTGTGTGTGTGTGTGTGTTTTAACAACAGTTATCAGCAGAAAACACCTGCTCTGTTAATCTCTCTCAGCTTGTGTTCTTTTCACTGTGGACATTTTCTCTCTCAAATAAATTTCAATTCAATGGGCTTTATTATTCAAAGGGCAAATAGTTAGGGTACAAAATGGAAAATAAATAAACCTAAATATGGGTTGTATTTACAATGGTGTTTGTTCTTCACTGGTTGCCCTTTTCTTGTGGCAACAGGTCACAAATCGGGGCGGCAGGTAGCCTAGTGGTTAGAGTGTTGGACTAGCGACTGCAAAGTTGCAACATCTAATCCCTGAGCTGACAAGGTAAAAGTCGTTCTGCCCCTGAACAAGGCAGTTAACCCACTGTTCCTAGGCCGTCATTGTAAATAAGAATTTGTTCTTAAATGACTTGCCTAGCTTTCAAATTCTTTGTGGGTCTGTGTAATCTGAGTGAAATACGTGACTCTAATATGGTCATACATTGGACAAGAGGTTAGGAAGTGCAGCTCAGTTTCCACCTCATTTTGTGGGCAGTGTTGCACATAGCCTGTCTTCTCTTGAGAGCCAGGTCTGCCTACGGCGGCCTTTCTCAATAGCAAAGCTATGCTCACTGAGTCTGTACATAGTCAAAGATCTTACATTTAGGTCAGTCACAGTGGTCAGGTATTCTGCCACTGTGTTCTCTCTGTTTAGGGCCAAATAGCATTTTAGTTTGCTCTGTTTTGTTGTTCATTCTTTCCAATGTGTCAAGTAATTATCTTTTTGTTTTCTTATGATTTGGTTGGGTCTAGTTGTGTTGCTGTCCTGGGGCTCAGTGGGGTGTGTTTGTGTTTGTGAACAGAGCCCCAGGACCAGCTTGCTTAGGGGACTCTTGTCCAGGTTAATCGTTCTGTACATGATGGCTTTGTTATGGAAGGTTTTGGAATCGCTTTAATTTAGGTGGTTGTAGAATTTTAACGGCTCTTTTCTGGATTTTGATCATTAGCGGGTATCGGCCTAATTCTGTTCTGCATGCATTATTTGGTGTTTTACGTTGTACACAGAGGATATATATATATATTTTTTTTTTACTTCCTGGGTGACACATCTGCTCATCTCCATCTCATTCCTGTTCACTGGCTGTGTGTGTGTGTGTGGGTGTGTGGGTGGGTGTGTGTGTGTGGGTGTGTGTGGGTGTGGGTGTGTGTGTGTGTGTTCATGAATGTGTCTGTGTGTCCTCGTCTCTCTCTAGTGTGTCTGTGAGACTCCTCTGAGTCGCCCCTGGCAGCACACTGCAGTCCTTCATTGGCTTACTCCCTTGCTCCTCTCCTATGTATGTGTCTCTCTCTCTCCCGTTCATTTGCTAGTGACCCCCAGGGCTAGAGAGAAGGATGGACAAACAGAGGGATGGAGGCAGGAGAGGTAAACTGTATAACAGCTGTCATAAAGAAAAGGGAGGAGGAGAGGAAGAGAGAGAGAGAGAGGGAGGAGAAGGCCAATAACTGGCCTGGTCAAAACCATAAAACACTAAACCCTGGGGGAGTGAGTGTGCCTGTGTGTGTAATTGAAGCTACGACCTCTCTCATTGGTTGCGTGTAATGCACATTATCATGCACTGTTGTTTTTTTTGTATTGCTGCTAATCACCCTGGGGCACAGTGTCACCGCAGTGTCTGGAAAACCAAGGGTTCAACTGGAAACTGCAGACACAATGGACGCATATGTAGACATGATGGGTAGGAGAGAGTGTGTGTGTGTGTGTGTGTGTGTGTGTGTGTGTGTGTGTGTGGGGAGAGACATTGAGTGAAAGATATTTAACCCTGTGTTAAGTGTCCAAATTAAATATAAATATATATATATATATATATATATATATATATATATATATATATATATATATATATATATATATATATATATACAGTACCAGTCAAAAGTTTACACACACCTACTCATTCCATATTTTTTTACATTTATTTTTACTATTTTATACATTGTAGAATAATAGTGAAGACATCAAAAAATATAAAAAAAACACATGGAATCATGTAGTAGCCAATAAAAGCTATTCAAAGTAGCCACCCTTTGCCTTGACAGCTTTTGCACGCTCTTGGCATTCTCTCAACCAGCTTTATGAGCTAGTCACCTGGAATGCATTTCAATTAACAGGTGTGCCTTGTTAAAAGTTAATTTGTGGAATTTCTTTCCTTCTTAATACATTTGAGCCAATCAGTTGTGTTGTGACAAGGCTATCTTCTGTATACCACTTCTGTGGTATACAGAAGATAGCCCTATTTGGTAAAAGACCAAGTCAATATTATGGATAGAACAGCTCAAATAAGCAAAGAGAAACGAGTCCATCATTACTTTAAGACATGAAGGTCAGTCAATACGGAATGTTGAAAGTTTCTTCAAGTGCAGTCGCAAAAACCATCAGGCATTATGATGAAACTGGCTCTCATGAGGACCGCCACAGGAAAGGAAGACCCAGAGTTACTTCTGCTGCAGAGGATAAGTTCATTAGAGTTACCAGCCTCAGAAATTGCAGCCCAAAGAAATGCTTCACAGAGTTCAAGTAACAGACACATCTCAACATCAACTGTTCAGAAGAGACTTTGAATCAGACCTTCATGGTCGAATTGCTGCACAGAAACCACTACTAAAGGACACCAATAAGAAGAAGAGACTTGTTTGAGCCAAGAAACACAAGCATTTGACCGGTGGGTGCAATGGATATTAGACTGGTGGAAATGTGTCCTTTGGTCTGATGAGTTTAAATGTGAGATTTTTGGTTCTAACCGCTGTGTCTTTGTGAGATGCAGTGTGGGTGAACGGACGATCTCCGCATGTGTGGTTCCCACCGTGAAGCATGGAGGAGGAGGTGTGATGGTGTGGGGGTACTTTGCTGGTGACACTCTCAGTGATTTCTTTAGAATTCTAGGCACACTTAACCAGCATGGCTACCACAGCATTCTGCAGCGATATGCCATCTCATCTGGTTTGCGCTTAGTGGGACTATCATTTGTTTTTCAACAGGACAATGACCCAACACACCTCCAGGCTGTGTAAGGGCTATTTTACCAAGAAGGAGAGTGATGGAGTTCTGCATCAGATGACCTGGCCTCCACAATCCCCCGACCACAAGCCAATTGAGATGGTTTGGGATGAGTTGGACCGCAGAGTGAAGGAAAAGCAGCCAACAAGTGCTCAGCATATGTGGGAACTCCTTCAAAACTGTTGGAAAAGCATTCCAGGTGAAGCTGGTTGAGACAATGCCAAGTGTGTGCAAAGCTGTCATCAAGGCAAAGGGTGGCTACTTTGAAGAATATAAAATATAACATTTATTTCAATTTGTTTAACACTTTTTTGGTTACTACATGATTCCATATGTGTTATTTCATAGTTTGATGTCTTCACTATTATTCTACAATGTAGAACATTTTAAAAAAATAAAGAAAAACACTTGAAGGAGTAGGTG
Source organism: Salmo trutta (assembly GCF_901001165.1). NCBI lineage: Eukaryota > Metazoa > Chordata > Actinopteri > Salmoniformes > Salmonidae > Salmo > Salmo trutta. The sequence continues at coordinate 39,668,777 of NC_042990.1, read as the reverse complement.
TTCTAAAACTTTTGACCAGTAGTGTGTGTGTGTGTATAATTGTTTGACACACATATTCCATGTCATGTGTTTAACCTCACTGACTGACGACTGGATCATGTTGATCTGTGGCCCCATCTAGTGTCCTCTTTTAGCAATTACAACTCATTCTGGAGGTGGACTGCCAATGATGTACAGTCAACTGCCAAAATAAATTAAACACTTTAAACACTTCAGGAAATGAGGGATACAAAGTAAATATTTAAAAGCAGGTGCTTCCACACAGGTGTAGTAGTTCCTGAGTTAATTAAGCAATTAACATCTCATCATGCTTAGGGTCATGTATAAAAATGCTTCAGTGTCCCCCATGGTTAGATCAGTGACATTGAAAGAGGAGACTCAAAGGAACACATGAGGTTTAAAGGGTGTGTATGTATGTCTCCGTCACCAGATCTCAACCCAATTAAATAGTTCTGGAAGATTCTGGAGCAGCGACTGAGACAGTGTTTCCCACCACCATCAACAAAACGCCAAATAATGTCATTTATTGTGGAAGAATGGTGTCACATCCCTCCAATAGAGTTGCAGACTCTTAAAAAAAAAAAAAAATCAATGCCAAGGCGCATTGAAGCGTTTCTGGAGGCTCGTGGCAGCCCAACGCCCTATTAACACATTTATAGTGGATATTTAAAATGACCAATATTGAGGAAAGACAAGGTCAATCACCAATCAGGATATTAACTTTAGTAAAAACTTATTCGATAAGGGAGCTGGTCACACAAAAGTTACGTAAGAGTGATAGGCCCACTGAGTTGAGTGGGCCTCTGGGTTATATACCATCTCAGGATAGGTCAGGATAGGTCAGGATTGGTCAGGATAGGTCAGGATAGGTCAGGATTGGTCAGGATAGGTCAGGCTAGGTCAGGATTGGTCAGGATTGGTCAGGATTGGTCAGGATAGGTCAGGATAGGTCAGGATAGGTCAGGATTGGTCAGGATAGGTCAGGCTAGGTCAGGATTGGTCAGGATAGGTCAGGCTAGGTCAGGCTAGGTCAGGATTGGTCAGGATTGGTCAGGATAGGTCAGGATTGGTCAGGATTGGTGCAACCGCAGAGATGACATACAATGGTTCCAGACACTAACCCCACACATCCTGTGCCAGCACTTGGCCTCCAGTACAAAGACCTTGTTGTTTTGTTCGGTACTAAGAACAACAAAGGACATATTTAGTTACTTAGTCTCCACCTTGTTAAAAAAAAAGGGGAACCAGGGGAGAGGAAAATCTCCCCCAAGGCCCAAGTAGGGGGTGACTTGACGCACAGACATTGTGGAGTCAAGTGATTGGTTCCCTTTTACTCACACCATCCCTTCACATGGTTTATGTTAGATACACGTTCACCTATAGAAACAATGTTCCCTTCTGACCTTCTTCTGTCCTCTTCTCTTTCTGATATTCTGCATAGCAACAAGGACACGTGATAGACAGGCCTGACTTCTCCCTTCTCTGGACCCCCCAGGTGACTGAGGCACAGCTGAGGGAGGAAGTACAGCTGCCAACACCAGAGTCCAATGGGATACATTGTAATAACAAGAGTTCAACAGTTTTAACCATATAAGAATATTCTGCAGATAAGACATTTTAATTATCGATGTTACTTAGCTAATTCTGAGTCTCCTACTATACACTTTATCTTGGTGTTTCCATTATTTTGTCAGTTACGTGTATGTAAACACTAGATAGCTGATGCGTTGTACTGGCCAGTTAGATGTAAGCCACACGAGTCCCGTGTGGCTCAGTTGGTAGAGCAAGGTGTTTGCAACGCCAGGGTTGTGGGTTAGATTCCCACGGGGGACCAGTACGGAATTTTTTTAATGAAATGTATGCATTCACTACTGTAAGTCGCTCTGGATAAGAGCGTCTGCTAAATGACTAAAATGTAAATGTAAAAAGCAGAAGGAGCAGTCCCTTGAGAATAAAATAGATTTCAACAGTATTTCAATTAAATGTTTCAAGGACAAAATTACATGTACTTAAATATTTTTGTTGTAATGGGGGACAGTAACATTAATACTGTATAAAAAAATATACTTTAAAAGGAAAATGTTTTTTATATTTTTATAATTGGAGTCTTACACAGGAATAAGACAACTTGTGCAACAGCAGAATAGGCTACAAATTAAAAATATATATATCTTAAGAAATGTAATTATCATAAATGGGTCTTTTAGTGGATCTTCTGAAATCCTGAGATATTTACTCCATCAGTCAACTGTCTTTGTCGTATATAGACATAGTTAATTAGTTGATGAAAGTGCAGCTTTTCTCCACCAGGTGGCAGTACTGACTTTTGGACAGGTTCCATATCAGCTGCTGCCCAACAAGCTTCTAGTAAAACATAGCAACTATCAGACAGGCCTTGACAGATAAACAAGAAATATCAGCCAGTATCATGAACAGTTTAGTCTGTTTTGAAGCAAAGACACATTGTTTTTTTTTAATATATTTGCTCTGAATAACTTAAAATATCTGCTGTAATACAAATAATAATAATTTGGTTGGTGCTTTTATTTGACTGATGCAATTACAAGTAGTTAACCTGTTTTATATTAACCTGTTTTATATTATATTTGACTGATGCAATTACAAGTAGTTAACCTGTTTTATATTAACCTGTTTTATATTATATTTGACTGATGCAATTACAAGTAGTTAACCTGTTTTTTTAGTATGGAAGTGTGACTGTTTGTGTGTGTGTGTTAGTACGCGTGTTTCTAATCTGTGGTATTATGTACGTATGGAGATTAGTTCTGTGTTCGTGTGTGGATTCGTGTGTGTGTGTGTGTGTGAGTGCAAGTGTGTGTGAGTGAGTGAGTGAGTGTGTGTGTGTCTGTGTGTGTGTGTGTGTGTGTTTAGCGTGTTGGGGATGCCACGGCGTGCTCAGTCAAGACAGAACTAGAACGGTGCCATGTTGCTATGGCAACCAACGGACACTAGAGCAGAGCCTTTTCACGTTGATGTGTGTTTGTGTTTATGTCTGTTTTTTTAAAAAAATCTGTGTGTTAGTATGTGCGTGCGTGCATATATGTGTGTGTGTGTGTGTGTGTGTATGAGAGATAGAAATGGGCTATGGATTAAAAACACCTTGCTTTGGACGTTTAAAAAATAGGCTTTTATTTTTTCACCAAGATCTGTATTTAATGAAATAATATACACTTTATTATCCCATAGCGACATTTGCCTGGGCAACATAACTGACCTTATTATCCCATAGCGACATTTGCTGGGCAACATAACTGGCATTATTATCCCATAGCGACATTTGCCTGGGCAACATAACTGGTATTATTATCCCATAGCGACATTTGCCTGGGCAACATAACTGGTATTATTATCCCATAGCGACATTTGCCTGGGCAACATAACTGACATTATTATCCCATAGCGACATTTGCCTGGGCAACATAACTGGCATTATTATCCCATAGCGACATTTGCCTGGGCAACATAACTGACATTATTATCCCATAGCGACATTTGCCTGGGCAACATAACTGACATTATTATCCCATAGCGACATTTGCCTGGGCAACATAACTGGTATTATTATCCCATAGCGACATTTGCCTGGGCAACATAACTGGCATTATGTGCCTGATTGTTTTACTTACTAAGAAGTATATTGCACACTAGGGCTGGGCAGTAGTCAGTATTTTACTATACCCCAAGTCAATACTATAGGTAATAATAAGGAATTCCCCTCGACCAAATTAGGGAAAACATTCTTTCCTATTGACCCCCATTGTAAAAGAGAAATAACAAAAACCTGCCGAAAAGCTGCTGTGTTGTAAACAGCTCAAAAAATCCTGACCTACAGTTCGCAATGCTCCCACATAGAGATAGAGTCGGTGAGAAGAGCCCTGTGGCTTCAGGCTATTCGGCGTGGGGAGAGTGTAACTTCACTCACTACTTGTAGATTTATAGTCGTTGTTTGTTTACGTTGTTGGTCTTGGCCAGCTTAATGTCCAGTTCTGTAGCTAGCTAGCATTCACTCACTCAAATGGCTGCTAGCATCGTCAAACAATATTACATTTTCTTCCTAAGTAGTGAGAACGCTAGATAGAAGGCAATGTTAAAAACTAATCTTTAGACGTTGTACTTGACTTAAATTGAGTTTTGTAATTGACTAAAACAAACAGAGAAAAATAAAATTGCATTTGAAAAAAGTTTTTGTTGTGAGCCAATGGGATTGTTTTCCCAACAGGCAGAATCTCAACGTGCTTTCTAAAAACCGACTGGGTCTAAAATACAATTTTACTTTACCTTCTCTAACCGTATTTTCCAGTGTTTGGTTTGCACCTCTGGGTTTGTGGTATTTGGATAATATACAGTGGGGCAAAAAAGTATTTAGTCAGCCACCAATTGTGCAAGTTCTCCCACTTAAAATGATGAGAGAGGCCTATAATTTTCATCATAGGTACACTTCAACTATGACAGACAAAATGAGAAAAAAAATCCAGAAAATCACATTGTAGGATTTTTAATGAATTTATTGTACCTACGATGAAAATTACAGGCCTCTCTCACCTTTTTAAGTGGGAGAACTTGCACAATTGGTGGCTGACTAAATACTTTTTTGCCCCACTGTACCATGACTAATTGTTATATCCATTGCATCATGCCTAATTTGTTTTTGAATTGAACCTTTATTTAACAAGGCAAGTCAGTTAAGAACAAATACTTATTTACAATGACGGCCTAGGAACAGTGGGTTAACTACCTTGTTCAGGGGCAGAACAACAGATTTTTACCTTGGGGATTCAATCCAGCAACCTTAAAATGAAATGCCCCCCCCCAACCCCTCTTTTACGCTACTGCTACTCTCTGTTTATCATATATACATAGTCACTTTAACCATATCTACATGTACATACTACCTCAATCAGCCTGACTAACCGGTGTCTGTATGTAGCCTCTCTACTGTTATAGCCTCTCTACTGTATATAGCCTCTCTACTGTATATAGCCTCTCTACTGTATATAGCCTCGCTACTGTATATAGCCTCGCTACTGTATATAGCCTCGCTACTGTATATAGCCTCTCTACTGTATATAGCCTCTCTACTGTATATAGCCTCTACTGTATATAGCATCGCTACTGTATATAGCCTCTCTACTGTATATAGCCTCTCTACTGTATATAGCCTCGCTACTGTATATAGCCTCGCTACTGTATATAGCCTCTCTACTGTATATAGCCTCTCTACTGTATATAGCCTCGCTACTGTATATAGCCTCTCTACTGTATATAGCCTCTCTACTGTTATAGCCTCTCTACTGTATATAGCCTCTCTACTGTATATAGCCTCGCTACTGTATATAGCCTCTCTACTGTTATAGCCTCTCTACTGTTATAGCCTCTCTACTGTTATAGCCTCTCTACTGTATATAGCCTCGCTACTGTATACAGCCTCGCTACTGTATACAGCCTCTCTACTGTATATAGCCTCTCTACTGTATATAGCCTGTCTTTTTACTGTTGTTTTATTTTTTACTTACCTATTGTTCACCTAATACCTTTTTTGCACAATTGGTTAGAGCCTGTAAGTAAGCATTTCACTGTAAGGTCTACACCTGTTGTATTCGGCGCACGTGACAAATCAACTTTGATTTGATTTTGTTTACTGGCCCAACACTCTAACCACTAGGCTACCTGCCACTCCTAAGAACAGCCCTTAGCTGTGGCATATTGGCCATATACCACACCTCCTCGGGCTTTATTGCTTAATTAAAGTTGACTCAGATTACAACTTGAGTCATCTTTCTCCCTCTCCTTCTGTATGCCACATCCCACACCAAGCCCCGCCGTCACTCAAAAAGGGAGCAGTTGCTCGACCACAGAGTCAGAAGCACTTTAACAAACTTTCACAGTTCACTCTGCAGTCTGCGTGCTCAGATAAACGCAACAAGATGTTGGTGACAACGATGCTGTTTCTATAACTACACTATTCGTTTTGTAGATCTTGTCTACAAACGACGGCCAGTTAGTTTGTCATTTCTTAGCATGCTGTGGCTAAAATAAAGTCAATGTTAGCCGCTAATGGTAATTTCTAGTTAGCTGGCTAGCTAGCTTGCTAAATTTACTAAGAGTCAGAGCAAACGTAGCTAGCTAGCTAATACACCCTGGTACCAGCTCTGGTGTAGACCTAGATCAATATATTGTTTGCGTAACGTTATCTTCTAAATCGGTGATCAATAGACAAAGCATGATTATGTTAACTAGCTACTGTAGCTAGCTGCATGAGGTAAGAAAACATGTAATGTAAAATCTAATTTGGAAACACTGATCAACACTTTGGTTCGTACCCTGTCAATAATTCCTCCATGGCTTTTTTAAAATAAAAATAAAATTTGTGGTAATGTCAAACAACAATGTATTCAAGGTGCTGCCTACTATTTTACAATTATAGAATTCGAATAATAATTTTATTTCAATGATTCCAACAGTTCACCAATTAACTAGTCATAGACATTTTGCCCATATCATGCAAACCTACGTGCCACAGTGTGGAAATGATAACAAAAGTGCAGGAAATGCAGAAATATATGAAAAGGCTGAAAATGATTGGTTTTGAAGTCGGATTGTTTTATACTGTTCAATTAGAATGGAGTAAGCCCCATTAAAATCACGTATCATGTATGTGTCGCCACCCCAGGGTAATTAACTACTCATAACCCTACTCAATAAATTGGATGCAGTCTATCACAGTGCCATCCGTTTTGTCACCAAAGCCCCATCTACTACCGACCACTGCAACCTGTACGATCTCGTTGGCTGGCCCTCGCTTCATACTCGTCGCCAAACCCACTGGCTCCAGGTCATCTACAAGACCCTGCTAGGTAAAGTCCCCCCTTATCTCCGCTCACTGGTCACCATAGCAGCACCCACCTGTAGCACGCGCTCCAGCAGGTATATCTCTCTGGTCACCCCCAAAGCCAATTCCTCCTTCGGCCGCCTCTCCTTCCAGTTCTCTGCTGCCAATGACTGGAACGAACTACAAAAATCTCTGAAACTGGAAACACTTATGTCCCTCACTAGCTTTAAGCACCAGCTGTCAGAGTAGCTCAGAGATCACTGCACCTGTACATAGCCCATCTATACTTTAGCCCCAACAACTACCTCTTCCCTACTGTATTTATTTATTTTGCTCCTTTGCACCCCATTATTTCTATTTCTACTTTGCACTTTCTTCTACTACAAATCTACCATTCCAGTGTTTTACTTGCTATATTGTATGTACTTTGCCACCATTTCCTTTTTTGCCTTTACCTCCCTTATCTCACCTCATTTGCTCACTTTGTATATAGACTTATTTTTCTACTGTATTATTGACTGTATGTTTTGTTTACTCCATGTTTAACTCTGTGTTGTTGTATGTGTCAAACTGCTTTGCTTTATCTTGGCCAGGTCGCAATTGTAAATGAGAACTTGTTCTCAACTTGCCTACCTGGTTAAATAAAGGTGAAATAAATAAAAAATACAAATAATGAATAATTAGAACTTTTATTATTACAATACCATAAAATACCATCGTCAACAATGTGAAAAATATTGCAATATGATATTTTGGCCATATTGCCAAGCCCCATTGCACACTCTGTAGAGGCTGAGGGGCTTGGCCTCGTAGCCCACACATGGTGCACTCTGCTGGGCTAAAGTGGGCTGAGAGGCCTGCCTGTCCACGGCTTCACTGGTAGTCTGGATGAGTGGAGAGGTTAGGGCAGAGGAAAGCACTTCAGTTTAGTGTGTTTATGTGTGTGTGTGTGTGTGTGTGTGTGTGTGTGTGTGTGTGTGTGTGTGTGCGTGTGTGTGTGTGTGTTTAATCCACTCTCCCCCCTGCCCATCTAAAGTCCATCCCACCCTGAGGTCGAGACAAAAGGTTCAACACAACAGCCTACAGTACATCCTCTTCCTCTTCCTCATCTCTCCTCCATCTGCGCAGATCTTAAAACCAATATAGATTAATGGAATATGGCGGATGACTCTCCAGCTCTTTAGCATCAGTCAGGGAAAAAAGGAGAGGAGACAAGGAAAGGAGACAACAACCCAGGGGACAATAACATTAATGCATACACCAAATCCTCATTTGACCACAATGGTCCTCATACAAAATCTAACACCTGGTAACCTCTAAACCCTCTGTTACTGTAAATCAATCTAACACCTGGTGACCTATAAACCCTCTGTTACTGTAAATCAATCTAACACCTGGTGACCTCTAAACCCTCTGTTACTGTAAATCAATGTAACACCTGGTGACCTCTAAACCCTCTGTTACTGTAAATCAATCTAACACAGTGACCTCTAAACCCTCTGTTACTGTAAATCAATCTAACACCTGGTAACCTCTAAACCCTCTGTTACTGTAAATCAATCTAACACGGTGACCTAAACCCTCTGATACTGTAAATCAAACACAGTGACCACTAAACCCTCTGTTACTTTAAATCAATCTAACACAGTGACCTCTAAACCCTCTGTTACTGTAAATCAATCTAACACAGTGACCTCTAAACCCTCTGTTACTGTAAATCAATCTAACACAGTGACCGCTAAACCCTCTGTTACTGTAAATCAATCTAACACACAGTGACCTCTAAACCCTCTGTCTCCCCCCCACCCCCCCGAAAAAGTACTACCTTACCATACCAACAACAGTCTAAACTTGGCCTCAAACACAGCATATCAATCCAGCCTTGCTAATCTTAGACCAGAGAAAAAGAGGAGAAAGAGAGGAGAGACATTTATCCCACTACAGAAATATAAACATCAATATATAGGGGCTCCAGAAAGACAGTAGTAATCTGTATCAATGCTTTATTATGGCATTGGTTGAAGCTCATTGTTACATCCAGTTGTTACCGAGAACCAAGTACCAGATTTTTAACAGGGTCGTTAGCAATTGATTTTGAGTATTTTCTGCGCCCACCTAGTGCAAATGCTAAAACAAGACTATACCGTCCATGAAAAAAGACTATAGCGTCCATTAAGTAACCATTGGACTTAAAAAATACAAGATTGACTAAATTTATATGTGCAACAGTTTTTGTTAAATGAATAATTTATGCTGTCCATTAAGAACCACCAAAGTGCTACCTTTTCAGACACATCTTAAGAGTTCAGGCTAACAGCAAGCTAGTTAGCTAACACCAGTTGGATGAGAAGCAAGCTACAAGTATTGGTGTCACGGTTGTCTTGGAAGAAGTGGACCAAAGTGCAGCGTGTGTGTCGTTCCACATTTTATTTACTCTGTGAAACTATGCCATACATATAAATAAACTGAATAATAACAACAACAAACCATGAAGCAGAGGTGAAACATACACTACTCACAACTAATCTCCCACAAACTCAGGTGGAGAAAAAAAAACCCTACTTAAGAATGATTTCCAATTAGAGACAATGAGGACCAGCTGCCTCTAATTGGAGAGGCAGCTGACAAACAAACCTAACACAGAAATACAAAAACTAGAAACTGAACATAGAAATACAAATCATAGAAAAACACAAACTAGAAAACCCCCTGTCATGCCCTGACCTACTCTACCATAGAAAATAACAGCTTACCATGGTCAGGACGTGACAATTGGAAGCTAGCTATTTAGATATATTTTGCCATATAATATTTGACTTATTGCTGAAGTCATCTGAGTAAAGTAAGTCAGAGCACAAACAAATACGCTAGCGAACACCCTTGGCTACTATTATATCCAGTTAGCTAGCCAACTAGCTACATGTGAATGAGACTGTACCGTAGCTGTATAGACTGTGCACCACAACTCAATGCTGACAATATATCCTAGCTAGCTACATTCTTCCATAAAGCATAGCTAGCTAAGTAAAGTTCATAGTCAACACCAAACTTTGGGAAACTGCCACGTTGCTAACTTATAATACATACAATGGGCATTGCTTATTTAGCTACACTGGTATGATACAGTCAAACTGGCTAGCTAGCTACGTGTGAAGCCAGATGTCAGTTTCAGCTAAAACAGCTGCTAGTTAGGCTATATTTCTTCAATCAATACCAACCTTTCACAACAACAAATATAGCTGATTTAAACAAATTGTCTTGCTAATAAACAGTTAGCTATGTTGAATCTAAACCCGGCCAATGCACATGCAAGTAGCGCATCGGCTTCACATTGCTAATTAGCTTGATCAACACATGAAACAAACATGTCGCTGTTTGAGCATCCAGAGCAAATTCCAGCCTTTGTTACCTTATGATGCGTTCATTTACTTCACTCTGTCAAAGCAATTTTCTTCATGACATTTTAATCCAAATTTACACTGCCTGATCATCAGCACTTTTCATTGTTCCCAAAAATCTCAAACCAGTAAGAAAAATTATATTTAAAAGACGTATTATCCAGACGTTGAAGTTAGGTTCTGAATAAAATGTAAAAATGTGTATTTTCAGGAAGCAATTTAAAAAAAATCAAAATTCAGAAAGTTTAAAATATATATTTTCCGGACGTTGAAAATACGTATTTTATGGACTTTGAAATCAGGTTCATTTTCAGTGCTGAATGAATGTTGAAAATTATTTCTTCTCTAAACCTTTTTTACTGTACTTTAATATATATACACTCTGCCTCATTCTACTGCAGTGGTTGCCAAGACTTTTAGCAGACACTCTAAAAACCAGAGCAACAACCAGTTAATACATTCATTTTAATAAGACAGCTTGGTGATATTCAAGAGCTTGAGGATTAGTTGATACGATAAATACAGGTGTGCTAGCTCTGGAATAGAGCAGTTACATGGAACATCCTGGGATCCTATGGAGAGGTTTGATAACTACTACTCACCAGTACTGTACTGTCTAAACTTGTGAAACATACATAGATGTTCATGATTGGTTCAGATTTGGTCCAGATCTAAACATAACATAGATTTCTACGTTTGGGCCCAAATCAAGGCCAGTCCGGATCGGACCAAATCTGAACAGAAGAAAGACGTCTCTGATTGTCTCAACGTGATCAAGACAAAAGGAGATGATTGTGGACTACAGGAGTAACGAGCATCGACGGGGCAGGTTGAGAGCTTCAAGTTCCTTGGCGTCCACATCACTAACAAACTAACATGGTCCAAGCACACCAAGACAGTCGTGAAGAGGACACGACAAAACCTATTCGTGCTTCTACACCTGCATTACTTGCTGTTTGGGGTTTTAGGCTGGGTTTCTGTATAGCACTTTGAGATATCAGCTGATGTAAGAAGGGCTATATAAATAAATTGGATTTGATTTGATTTATTCCCCCTCAGGAGACTGGAAAGATTTGGCATAGGTCCACAGATCCTCAAAAGGTTTTACAGCTGCACCATCGAGAGCATCCTGACGGGTTGCATCACTGCCTGGTATGGCAACTGCTCGGCCTCAGACCGCAAGGCACTACAGAGGGTAGTGCGAACGGCCCAGTACATCACTGGAGCCAAGCTTCCTGCCATCCAGGACCTATATACCAGGTGGTGTCAGAGGAAAACCCTAAAAATTGTCAAAGACTCCAGCCACCCTAGTCATAGACTGTTCTCTCTGCTACCGCATGGCAAGCGGTACCGGAGCACCAAGTCTAGGTCCAAAAGACTCCTAAATATCTTCTAACCCCAAGCCATAAGACTTATCTATGCATAGTATCTATTATCTATGCATAGTCACTTTAATAACTCTACCTACATGCACATATTACCTCAATTACCTCGACACCAGTGCCCCATTACATTGCCATTGACTCTGTTATAATAGGCGGTGTCAGAGGAGAGCCCATAAAATTGTCAGAGACTCCAGTTACACAAGTTATAGACTGTTCTCTCTGCTACCGCACGGCAAGCAGTACCCGAGTGCCAAGTCTAGGACCAAAAGGCTCCTCAACAGCTTTCACCCCAAGCCATAAGTCTGCTGAACAATTTATAAAAATTGCCACCGGACAATTTACATGAACCCCCTCTCCCCCCCTTTGAACACTGCTGCTACTCGCTATTTATTATCTATAAATAGTCACTTCACCCCCACCTACATGTACAGATTACCTCAACTTGCTTGTACCTCCGCACATTGACTCAGTACCGGTACCCCCTGTATATGGCCTCGTTATTGTTATTTTGTTACTTTTTATTATTACTTTTTATTTTAGTCTACTTGGTAAATATTTTCTTCTTCTTGAACTGCACTGTTGGTTAAAGGGCTTGTAAAGTAAGCATTTCACGGTAAAGTCTACACTTGTTGTATTCGACGCATGTGACAAAGTTTGATTAGATTTTTTTCCCCTGTTGCCCCACTATTGTTATTTTACTGCTCTTGAATTATTTGTTATTCTTATCTCTTACTTTTTCTTCCTCTTTTTTGTAGGTATTTTTCTTAAAAACTGCATTGTTGGTTAAAGGGCTTGTAAGTAATTTCACTGGTCTGGTGAAATACATCTAATTAGATCTAACAACAGCATTCTGTAGTGTGACAATGTGGATAATTATTTGTTACTTATCATTGTCATCATGGTTGGTATATGGTAGGAGAGAGATAGAGAGAGATGTAGAGAGAAAGAGCGAGATGGAGAGAGATGGGGAGAGGAAGAGAGATGGAGAGAGAGAGAGCAAGAAGTACAGAGAACGAGCAAGAGGGAGAGAGATGGAGAGAGAGAGAGCTAGAGAGAGAGAGAGAAAGAGCAAGAAGTCGAGAGAACGAGAGAGAGAGAGAGAGAGAGAGAGATGGAGAGAGAGAGAGAAGGGACCAGTGACCTTTGCCATCAGTGTAGTTCTGACCCAGATACAAACACAATCCCTTACAGTTATTATGTCTAGATGTATATTTAGCATTGGGATGAGGTCAGTGACTGAGGTTATGGATAAACTACTGAATACTGGACAGTATGGAGAAAAACTACAGAGAACGATCAGATTCATGTATGAGACAGACAGGAGCTAAAACAGGATTATTGTACTGTATGAAGCACAGCGAGATCAGACACTATCAGACTGAGGAAAATATGAAACAGGAGACCAACTAGAGTTTTAAGGGATGGTTAGAAAGAGAGAGGGAGGGACGGGGGAGAGAGGGAGGGACGGGGGAGAGAGGGAGGGACGGGGGAGAGAGAGGAGGGACGGAGGGACGGGGGGAGAGAGGGAGGGACGGGGGAGAGAGGGAGGGACGGGGGAGAGAGGGAGGGACGGGGGAGAGAGTAAGAAGAGGGGATGATGGAATATTTTTTTTAAACATGAGGAGAGAAAGAGTGAGGAGTGAAAATAGGTGAGAGGAGATATAAATAAACAAAGAGAAAAATGGAAACGTTGAGAGAATGACAGGAAACGTCTGGGGAGAGGGAAAGAGATAAAGAGAGAGACCGAGAGAGGGAGAGGCAGGCAAGGGAGAGAGAGAACTACACAGATTTTTTTTTTAAATGCAAATGCACAAATTTGTTTAGATCCCTGCTAATGGGCATTTCTCCTTAGCCAAGATAAACCATTCAGCTGACAGGAAGTAGCATATCAAGAAGCTGATTAACTGTAACTCATTACACAGGTGCACCTTGCGTTGGGGACAATAATAGGCCACTCTAAAATGTGCAGTTTTGTTACACAACACAATGCCACAGATGGGAGCGTGCAATTGGCATGGTGACTGCAGGAATGTCCACAAGAGCTGTTACCAGATAATTGAATGTTCAGTTCTCTTCCATAAGCCAACCTCTGACATTTTAGACAATTTGACAGTACATCCAACCGGCCTCACCAACACAGACCACGTGTATGGAGTCATATGGGCGAGCAGCTTGCTGATGTCAACGTTGTGAACAGAGTGCCCCATGGTGGTGGTGGGGTTATGCTATGGGCAACGGACACAATTGCATTTTATCGATGCCAAATTGAATACACAGAGATACCGTGACGAGATCCTGAGGCCCATTGTCATACCATTCATCCACTGCCATCATCTCATGTTTCAGCATGATAATGCACAGGATCATGTCGCAAGAATCTGTAGCCAATTTCTGGGAGTTGAAAAAGTCCCAGTTCTTCCATGGCCTGCATACTCACCAGACATGTCACCCATTGATCATGTTTGGGATGCTCTGGATTGACAGCATACTCCAGTTTCCGCCAATAACCAGCTACTTCACACAGCCATTGAAGAGGAGTGGGACAACATTTCACAGGCCACAATCAACAGCCTGATCAACTCTATGTGAAGAACATGTGACACATGAGGCAAATGATGGTCACACCAGATACTGACTGGTTTTCTGATCCACGTCCTTACTTTTGCATGTCTGTATTCCTGTGATATGAAATTCATAGATTAAGGCCTAATGAATTCATTTCAAGTAACTGATTTCCTTTTTTGAACTGTAACTCAGTAAAATGGTTGAAATTGCTGCGTTGATATATTTTGTTCAGTATAGTAAAACAGTGGCTAGAATCAGTGCAGTGAAAACACAGTACTTTAAACTCCTAAGATGTCCCACTCAAGGTACAAATCCCACTTCACTCATAACAAAACTATTAAATGTCACGTTAGTCTGGTCATTCAAACACAACTGAAGTCATAAAAAAATGCATCTTTAATTACAATAATTACAATGCATACACACGTACATCTCGTTCCAAACACAGCAGTGCCATACAGTGTGTTACAAGACGGTTACCTGACAAGGACAGAGACGGTCGGGTCTTATTGAACCCTGCTGTAAAACATCAACTGTTATTCCATTTGAGAGTTCTGTCACATTAGGATCAAACTTCACTTCAGAATCTAAGGAACCAAACCGACCAATCCATGAACTTGGGTCAAACAATGATGATGTCATAGACATGAGCGATGATGTCATAGTGGTGATGTCGTCAAGAGACTGACTTATCCCTGGTCTCAGTGTTGTCCTCAGATAATCCATCATCAATCAAGTTTCCTTGATTGTTCCTTTTTTATCTTTCTGATTTAATAGGAGTCAATCCGACAAGCAGGGCACAAGATGAGGCCAAAAAGACTGTTCCACCCGCAATACTGATCATAGGGCCTTATAGTGAAGCATACCTCCTCTCCTATAGAACTGGGGCTTCTTTCTCAGTAGAACTGGTACCTGGGGACTCTGGTTCCCCACAGGCCTCAGCTGAGCCAGGGGCTAGAGTAGTGGAGTTACCCAGGGTAGGGCCATCTGTAGTGGGGGTGGGAGGTGGACGAGTCCCCTGGGGCTGGTCGCTGGCTGGTTCAGGTTCTGGCTCGGACTTCCTCCTCTTCCTCACATGATAGTGGTGTTTCTTAGACTTGAGATGGGCTGGAGACAACAGAGAAAGACAGACAGGTTTCAAGTCGGCGAGATCAACGTTTGATGACCATCAACATAAAAGTCTGGTGCACGTCACTCCAAAGACATTAAGCGCCGACTCACAAGGAATGCCTATATGTAACATTCTCAGAAACACAGAATCTGACCAGTTATAATTGTTCCTATTGTAAACAGAGGGTCAGTCATGCCTACCCACAACGTTGGAAGAACATTGCCGTAACGCTTGCCCACCTGTCCACTCCAGGTCTCCAATGATCACCTTGTCACACAGCTCACAGGTGTGACGGCTTCGCTTGTTCCTCTTCCCCACCCCCTCCACTCTCAATTGCTCAACGGTTGGTCGCTCCCCCTGGGGCAGATTTAAAGAAGAGGAAGTGAGCAAAAACTAATCAAAACAGTTTCTTGGAAATTTCTCGCATGGAATAGACATCATTTCTTAGAACAAGAATAGACTGACGAGTTTCAGAAGAAAGGTCTTTGTTTCTGGCCATATTGAGCTTGTAATCGAGCCCACAAATGCTGATGCTCCAGATACCCAACTAGTCTAAAGAAGGACAGTTTTATTGCTGCTTTAATCAGCCCAACAGTTTTCAGATGTGCGAAAAAAATTGCAAAAGGGTTTTCTAATGATCAATTAGCATTTTAAAATGATATACTTGGATTATCTAACACAACAATGCCTTTGGAACACAGGAGTGATGGTTGCTGATAATGGGTCTCTGTAGATATTACATTTAAAAGATTCTGCCGTTTCCAGCTACAATAGTCATTTACAACATTAACAATGTCTACACTGTATCAAAGGACATTTCTAAGTGACCCCAAAGTTTTGAATGGTAGTGTATATATATATATAAAATAATTAAAAACATTGAAAAGGTAGTGGAATGGGATTATGGGATAACGTGAAGAACCCAATACTTTAACTTGTATGTGGTACAAATCACATTTTTGCAGAAGCACCTAAGAGAATGAATCAGGCTGTTTGAGAAGGTTACAATTTCACTGTTGATATACTGCAGTCACAAACACATTTATATACTGCAGTCGTAAATTCATATATACGTAGCTTTACACACATGTGTCGTGTCTTTGGGCACCATTAACTGAAGACATGTTTATCAAAATAACTCCCTGTAATTATTATTACGCGATTAAACTGATTAATCGTTTAATTGTAATTAACTAGGACATCGGGGC
The DNA here is from genome assembly GCF_901001165.1 of Salmo trutta. Lineage (NCBI taxonomy): Eukaryota > Metazoa > Chordata > Actinopteri > Salmoniformes > Salmonidae > Salmo > Salmo trutta. Next base: position 39,652,260 of record NC_042990.1, on the reverse strand, counting down.
ACCAAGGAAAATATTCAGATTACAAAGTTACAATTTTCCTAATATAACTTTCCTATATTATAACATTATATATTATATTATATTATAGTATAGGCCGATTATCTTCTGGTTTAAATGGTGTATTTTACCTTGCGTCCAGTCTCATTCCAAACGTCGTAAATTGTTGTATCTGCACGAATCCAGCCATTACTAAAGTCATCCATACATCAATTGTCTTAAAATCATTTATTTACTAAACTAAGTAATTCACAGAAAGCATACAAACAGTAATTATCGTCACAAAGAATTGGTAGAGTAATGTGCCCTAGTGGGCTAAACCGGCATGGCTGGTGTCTTGTTAAACAAAGGGTCATAAAGGGCAGCTGAGAAGGCACACAGAGTTCATTAATATTAACAATTGATATGCTAATACTTTGCACATGAACGCTCACTCATTCGGGAACAATTGCAATCAATATATATTTACGCTCAGTGTGTCGTCGGGATCCTTGTTGGAGAGTTCTGTTCTGTTGGAGAGTTCTGTTCTCGTTCTCTCTCTCTCGGTTAGAATGGATCTTTCAAAGCGCCATTCTTTAATGTCGTCATAGGATGGATGTTTCGTCGGTCTTCGCGTTCGATGATATCGAGTACTTAGCTGCAGACTAATAATTAATATCAAAGACTTGTTCTTATTCTTTAGACTATCGATAGTCTAAAAGTTAACCACGTGGTGTAGTTAACTTTCAGTAGAGGAATTGGATGGTCAAACCTATTGGCCAACTCGTAATGGAGTGGAGGCCTGGTCGGAAGAAAGTAACCCTGGGTGGGGGTTTTATTCGGAATGACAGAAAAAAGATGTCTCATGACGCCAGGTCTTGTCTGTGTCCCTGGGGGCGTGCCGATGACTGAGTTAAGCTTTGAACAGAAATACAATTCTATCACATTAACATCAGTACATAGCCTCTCTACATATTCCAAATAGTTTTAATTTTATTAAATGCATTTTACACAACCATTTAGATGTAAGTCCCATAGCTGAGGCTATTATATAAACAGTATTACGGTAATATGGCTATATTGTCTCTTCTGAGTATCACAAAATTGTACCAAGCGGACCAGTTCGTAGCTGGATTCTTCACCGATCTTTTATACCTTCTCCAGAACATAAATGTCGTTCGGTTCCCCAATTCTGTGAGTTGGAAGAATTTCCTGTGTCTCTCTATGAAACCCCTCTCTGTCTCAGCTGTGGCCTGTTAGGCAGGACATTTCCTTTGGAATTTACGACCGTTTTCACAGGGCCTGGGTAAGGAGAGGTAGGTAGGGGGATGGTGCAAGGGGGAGGGGGTCAACTGTGCTCCCTGTTCCCAGAGAGAGGGCAACGTCATGACACATGATATAGTCGGCTATCTTGTATACAACACTACACACACACACACACACACACACACACACACACACACACACACACACACACACACACACACCAATGACACCGACCAGGTTCCTCTTCTTTAGTGCACAGAGCTCTTTACTGTGAACACAGGACACATCACCAGAGGTGTTAGGGGTCAGAAGGGTTAGAGGCTGAGAGTCTGGAGGCAGTAAATTACATTTATAATCATCCAGACATTACGTGGTGCCAATTAACGGTTCCCAGGAGAGATGTGTGTGTTGGGGGGGGGGTTAGAGATGGTGTTGTATGTGAGAGGTCGTGTGTGTGTGTGTGTATGTGTGTGTCCATTTCCTCCCTCCCCTTTCTCGACTCTAATCCCTCCTCTCTTTCTGCCTCACTGCCTCACCCTTTTTTCCCCTCCCTCCCTCCCTCCCTCCCTCCCTCCCTCCCTCCCTCCCTCCCTCCCTCCCTCCCTCCCTCCCTTCAAAGCCACCAGCATGGGATGCATGCCAGCAAAGCCGCTACACAACACTAAACAATATATATATATATTTTTTTACACATACATGAATTGCACTATACCACTGCTACGCCTGCCTATCTGCGGAGCCTTGTCTGGCAGCAAAACAGTTCACTCAGCCTCATTTACTGCCTTTAAAAAAAAACATTGCTGACAAGCGGATAAGAGGCCATCCGTAATTTTGATTAAGACATTAATGAGCGAGCTAGGATGGACATAGTCAACTATGTGTTCAGCACTTTTGAAATGTACTGCGACAGAATTCAGAACATGGGCCGTTCTTACAGTGTTCTCCCTGTACACCAAGTCAGAACCGTAGGATAAATAAAGGGGGCATATAAACAGACAATGAAAGCTCTGAAAATATTCAATGACTACATTTCTCAAAAACAGGTTATAGGCTACATGTTCACCACCAAGTCAGAACAGTAGGTGAAATGAAGAGGTGAAAATAGACCAAATTATTATGGTGAGGCTCTTGTTGTGCTCACTTGAACAGGAAGGTGGCGCGGCGGTCCTTCGTGGGCAATTTTTGTCATCAAACTTTATCATAAAAGTCTGGCATTCTCTGGATTTATGGTGCTTTCATGACAACTGGGAACTCTGAAAAAAACAAGGTTAAATCATGATGACGTCAGTGATCTTCAGGTCGTAGCTCTAGAAAGAGGCCAGAGTTCCCGATTTACAATTCCGAGTTGGATGAAAGTTCAAAACGTATTTTCCCAGTTGCAGCTCGTTTTTCTTGAGTTCCCAGTTGTCTTGAACTCACTAAAGTCAGATTTTACAATTCTGAGTAAACCTCTTAAGGATCTGCCCCTTTTTTCAATATTCACTTAAAATTACATTCCCAAATCTAACTGCCTGTAGCTCAGGACCTGAAGCAAGGATATGCATATTATTGGTACCATTTGAAAGGAAACACTTTGACGTTTGTGGAAATGTGAAAGGAATGTAGGAGAATATAACACAATAGATCTGGTAAAAGATAATACAAAGAAAAAACTAAACATTCTTTTGTACCATCATCTTTGAAATGCAAAGAAAGGCCATAATGTATTATTCCAGCACAGGTGCAATTTAGATTTTGGCCACTAGACGGCAGCATTGTATGTGCACAGTTTTAGACTGATCCAATGAACCATTGCATTTCTGTTAAAAATTTCTGCCCAAATGTGCCTAATTTGTTTATTAATAACCTTTCATGTTCAAAATTGCACACTTTCCTCAAACAATAGCATGGCATTCTTTCACTGGAATAGCTACTGTAAATTGGACAGTGCAGTTAGATTAAAAATAATTTAAGCTTTCTGACAATATCAGATGTTCTGGGAAATGTTCTTGATACTTACAACATCACGCTAATCGCATTAGCCTACGTTAGCTCAACCATCCCATGGAAGGGACACCGTTCCCAAAGAAGTTTAACAGCTGTTTTGAATACGGCACAAATGATTCTTCATTGACATCACGACCAATGTTGAATGTTTATGATTTTGCTGAAAATGTGGGGCTGAGCCCCACCTGCCCTGAATGACGGGTCGCCACAGGACCTGTATGAAGTGTAGCCAACATTGAACTGTTTGAGAGGGGATTTTAGGTGCGATACACACACACACACACACACAAACATACACACTCACTCTTTCATGTCCACTCAGTCTTGTCCATTTCCATATTCCATTCCCTGTTTCTCCACACCTCACACACGCACAGGCACAGGCACAGGCACACTGCTGCTGTGCATACCGAGGAGCTGACCCAGTTTCCATGGTGACTGCATGGGGCGAAGACGGAGGTCGGCGGGCAACAGGGATCCTCCCCTGGAGAGAGAGATGGAGGTAGTGAGAGACAGATGGATGGACAGAGAGGGAGATAGGAAGGGAAATAAAATATATTCATACTGAGATGGAGATGTGAGGGAGAGAGGGAGGGAAGGAGGGAGAGACAAAGAGACAAATATACTGGAGCATGTAGATAACACAACATAGACTACATGTAGATAACACAGCATGGACTACATGTGGATAACACAGTATGTAGATAATAAAATGTAGATAAAACAACAAGTGGATAACATAACATGTAGATAACTTCTGTTCTGTCTCCTAGAGATGAACGTACTTTGGTGTGACAGCAAAGGACTTTGTGAAGATGCCGGAGGAAACGGGTACAAAGGTATCTATATCCACAGTAAAACGAGTCCTATATCAACATAACCTGAAAGGCCGCTCAGCAAGGAAGAAGCCACTGCTCCAAAACCGCCATAGAAAAGCCAGACTACGGTTTGCAACTGGACATGGGGACAAAGATCGTACTTTTTGGAGAAATATCCTCTGGTCTGATGAAACAAAAATAGAACTGTTTGGCCATAATGACCATCGTCATGTTTGGTGGAAAAAGGGGCAGGCTTGCAAGCCGAAGAACACCATCCCAACCGTGAAGCATGGGGGTGGCAGCATCATGTTGTGGGGATGCTTTGCTGCAGGAGGGACTGGTGTACTTCACAAAATAGATGACATCATGAGGTAGGAAAATTATGTGGATATATTGAAGCAACATCTCAAGACATCAGTCAGGAAGTTAAAGCTTGGTAGCAAATTGGTCTTCCAAATGAACAATGACCCCAAGCATACTTCCAAAGTTGTGGGAAAATGGCTTAACTTAGTGATAGGCGTCCAGCTAGTGGGACACCAGCCGACATTATCCGGTGAAATTGGACAATTCAAATAAATAATCGTAATATTAAACCTTCATGAACAATCTTTCAAATCTTAAATTCCTGTTAATCTAACTGCATTGTCCGATTTACAATAGGCTTTACGGCGAAAGCATACCATGCAATTGTCTGAGGACGGCACCCCACATCAAAATATTTCAGCACAGGCTTCATAAAATCAAAAATTGCAATAAATCACTTACTTTTGAAGATCTTTCTCTGTTTGCAATCCCAAGAGTCCCAGCTACAACATGAATGGTTGTTTTGTAAAATAAAATCTTTCTTTATATTAAAAAAAGTCAGTTTAATTGGCGTTATCGATTTCAGTAATCCACTCGTTCAACCTGCAAACAAAGGAGTTCAAAAAGATACCGCTAAACTTCGTCCAAACAAGTCAAACGACGTTTCCATTTAATCCACAGATACTCTAAAATGTAAATAAACTATAATATTTCATACGGAAAGTAGTATATTCAATAGGAAAGGAGAATTTCGGCGAACCCTCTCCCTCGTTCGCCGAAAGACTGATATTGTTCCGGTGATCTCTTCACCAAAACTCCAAATTCTTGCTTGTTTTTCAAACAACAAGCCTGAAACCTTGAATAAAGACTGTTGACATCTAGTGGAAGCCATAGGAATTGCAATCTGGGAGACAGAATTACAGAGGAACAGTAGGTTTCCAATAACCATAAATAATAATTTCTGGTTGGTTTTTCTTCGGATTTTCACCTGCCATATCAATTCTGTGTTAGTCTCAGACATTATTATAACAGTTTTAGGAACTTCAAAGTGTTTTCTATCCAATGCTACCAATTATATGCATATCCTGGCTTCTGGGCCTGAGAAACAGGCAGTTTACTTTGGGCACGTCAGTCAGGCGGAAATTCAGGAAACTAGACCCTATCCCAGAGAGGTTTTAATAAGGACAACAAAGTCAAGGTATTGGAGTGGCCATCACAAAGCCCAGACCTCAATCCCATAGAAAACTGAAAAAGCATGTGCGAGCAAGGAGTCCTACAAACCTGACTCAGTTACACCAGCTCTGTCAGGTGGAATGGGCCAAAATTCACCCAATGTATTGTGGGAAGCTTGTGGATGTCACGTCCTGGCCAGTATAAGGGTTAATTGGTATTGTAGTTTGGTCAGGACGTGGCAGAGGGTATTTGTTTTATGTGGTTCGGGGTGGTGTTTTGGTAAAAGGGTGTTTGATTTAGTATTTCCGGGTTTTTGGTTTATGGTCTATGTTTATGTATTTCTATGTGTAGTCTAGTAAGTGTGTTTCTATGGTTGGTTAATTGGGGTTGGGATTCTCAATTGAAGGCAGGTGTTTTCCCTTTTGCCTTTGATTGAGAGTCCCATATATGAGGGTGTGTGTGTGTTTGTCATTTGTGAGAGATTGTTTCGTGTTTAGCGTGTGTAAACCTAACAGGACTGTCAGTATATCGTGAGTTCGTTTTTGTTATTTTGTATGTTCGTTTTGGAATTTATTAAAAGTTCAAAATGAACTATCTCAACTCTGCTGCATATTGGTCCTCATTTTCCGATGATGATTTCGCCATATCGTCAAACGACGAAGAAATCCCTGACAGTGGAAGGCTACCCGAAACGTTTGACCCAAATTAAACCATTTAAAGGCAACGCTACCAAATACTAATTGAGTGTATGTCAACTTCTGACTACTGGGAATGTGATGAAAGAAATAAAAGCTGAAATAAATCATTCTCTCTACTATTATTCTGACATTTCACATTCTTAAAAAAAAGTGGTGATCCTAATTGACCTAAGACAGGGACATTTTTATTAGGATTAAATGTCAGGAATTATGAAAAACTGAGTATAAATGTATTTGGCTAAGGTGTATGTAAACTTCCGACTTCAACTGTAGATAACGCAACATGGACTATATGTAGATAATACAACATGTAGATAACACAGCATTGACTACATGTAGATAACACAACATGTAGATAATGCAACATGTAGATAACACAGCATGTAGATAACACAGCATGTAGATAACACAACATGGACAACATGTAGATAACACAGCATGTAGATAACACAACATGGGATACATGTACATAACACAGCATGTAGATAATACAACATGTAGATAACACAACATGTAGATGATACAACATGTAGATAATACAACATGGACTACATGTAGATAACACAACATGTAGATAACACAGCATGGGCTACATGTAGATAACACAACATGTAGATAACACAGCATGTAGATAATACAGCATGTAGATAATACAACATGTAGATAACACAACATGTAGATAACACAGCATGGACTACATGTAGATAATACAACATGTAGATAACACAACATGTAGATAACACAGCATGTAGATAATACAACATGTAGATAACACAACATGTAGATAACACAGCATGGACTACATGTAGATAATACAACATGTAGATAACACAGCATGGACTACATGTAGATAATACAACATGTAGATAACACAGCATGGACTACATGTAGATAATACAACATGTAGATAACACAGCATGGACTACATGTAGATAATACAACATGTAGATAACACAGCATGTAGATAACACAACATGTAGATAACACAGCATGGACTACATGTAGATAACACAACATGTAGATAACACAGCATGTAGATAACACAACATGTAGATAACACAGCATGTAGATAATACAACATGTAGACAACACAGCATGGACTACGTGTAGATAACACAACATGTAGATAACACAGCATGTAGATAACACAACATGTAGATATCACAGCATGTAGATAATACAACATGGACAACATGTAGATAACACAGCACGGACTACATGTAGACAGTACCAGACTGGCCACCGGGAGCACAGGGAGAACTCTCGGTGGGATGGTCAACCTCTGGGCCGTTGTTCCGCCTGCCTTATGCATTTTCTACTGCTATTAAATAAACGGGCAGAAGGTTGAGTGACAGGGGCCAACCCCAACCCCCCAGGCCGGTCGCTCTATTTCAATCGAATGTCTATGCAACCCTTAGACCCGCCCCCTTTGTCTCACTCACACATCGACACTGACGGTGACAGCTCTAAAACTAGCTACAATAGAAAATGGAAAAGCAGAGTAAAAAGAAAAAAAACGTAAGGTTGTGGCTGGAAAGTGTTCACTCAAATGCAAGTAAATGTAAAAAACGAACCGACTTATACTGTAGTAGTAGTAGTATTTGTACCAGTGCAACCGAAGCTAACATCGAAGCGCTAGACCGGCAAGAGGAAGATGCCACAATCTGGTTTGCGGGTAAAAGAGTAGACGGTGAGGACTGCGAAACCAAAGATAGTGCAGCCAAGGCAGTAGATATGTGCCTAAATGTGTTACAAATACAACATGTTATAGCATTTTTTAATTTTAATATATTTAACCTTTATTTAACCTTCATTTAACCTTTATTTAACCTTTTATTTATCCTTTATTTAACTAGGCAAGTCAGTTAAGAATAAATTCTTATTTACAATGACGGCCTACCAAAAGGCAAAAGGCCTCCTGCTGGGGCGGGGGCTGGAATATTTTATTTTTTGTTTAAATACAATATAAATATAGGACAAAACACACATCACAACAAGAAAGACAACACAACACTACATAAAGAGAGACCTAAGACGACAACATAGCAAGGCAGCAACACATGACAACAACATGGTAGCAGAACAACATGATAGCAGCACAAAACAGGCTACAAACATTATTGGGCACAGACAACAGCACAAAGGTCAAGAAGGTAGAGACAACAATACGTCACACAAAGCAGCCACAACTCTCAGTAAGAGAGTCCATGATTGAGTCTTTGAATGAAGAGATTGAGATAAAACTTATATCAGATTTTATGAGTGAAATGGTTAGCTACTGCTGTGTAAATGTATCAGAAAGAAAGAATTGTGGTAAAGATGTACAGTAACTGGGTGTTCAAACCAGCTAGCGGAAAAAAACTCAAATTTGACGGCTAACAAAGCTCTGAATGCCTCGATTTTGCCGTCCTGTGGGGGTTTTGTGGGAAATGGCAATCACTTGAGTATCAGTGATTTGCTGTCATATTATTTTACTTAGCTAAAATACGCATTTTCATTTGATTCTGATTGCGTTTGCCTCGTCGTTCTAAACGCTAAATTGCATTAGACATATACAAACATTAATTAGCTAATTTTATTTCATGTCTATACAGCCATTCGTTACAAATAGTATACATATTGTAAAACCAATCAAGTCCTTTCCCTCTCACATTAATATTTTTTGTGCGGGAGAATATGACCTCAGTGATTTGCTAGCTGTGATCCTCATCGCCACGGTTCCTACCGGTTCGCCTCTTACTAGACAACGCTTTGAAACTCATCGTCATGCCAACAGTCCGGTGAGAACGGGTAAAGCCACACAAAAAAGGGTGTTGTGTCGTCATTCATTCACTTGAGATGAAATAGTGGGGCTGCTGCTGCTGTGGTTTTGCACTGTAGTTTTTCAAAATGTGGCCTTTATTAGTTCATTTATATATTATTTTATTCATATCCAGGTTGATGACAGGCCCAGTCCAGTTTCAGTGGAAGTGAGCATTGATGTTGATGACAGGCCCAGTCCAGTTTCAGTGGAAATGAGCATTGATGTTGATGACAGGCCCAGTCCAGTTTCAGTGGAAGTGAGCATTGATGTTGATGACAGGCCCAGTCCAGTTTCAGTGGAAATGAGCATTGAGGTTGATGACAGGCTCAGTCCAGTTTCAGTGGAAGAGAGAGTCAGGGGAAGGCCAGGATGCCAGACCAACTTTTGATTATTTCAAGAGACCCAAGTCAGATGAACTAAAAACATGCTTTTTTGTTTGTTTCCACCTGCCCACAGAGACCAGGTACACAGGAGAAGGCAGGTCTCTGCCCACAGAGAGCAGGTACGCAGGAGAAGGCAGGTGTCTGTCCACAGAGAGCAGGTACACAGGAGAAGGCAGGTGTCTGCCCACAGAGACCAGGTACACAGGAGAAGGCAGGTGTCTGCCCACAGAGAGCAGGTACGCAGGAGAAGGCAGGTGTCTGCCCACAGAGAGCAGGTACACAGGAGAAGGCAGGTGTCTGCCCACAGAGACCAGGTACACAGGAGAAGGCAGGTGTCTGCCCACAGAGAGCAGGTACGCAGGAGAAGGCAGGTGTCTGCCCACAGAGAGCAGGTACGCAGGAGAAGGCAGGTGTCTGCCCACAGAGAGCAGGTACACAGGAGAAGGCAGGTGTCTGCCCACAGAGAGCAGGTACGCAGGAGAAGGCAGGTGTCTGCCCACAGAGAGCAGGTACGCAGGAGAAGACAGGTGTCTGCCCACAGAGAGCAGGTACGCAGGAGAAGGCAGGTGTCTGCCCACAGAGAGCAGGTACGCAGGAGAAGACAGGTGTCTGCCCACAGAGAGCAGGTACGCAGGAGAAGACAGGTGTCTGCCCACAGAGAGCAGGTACGCAGGAGAAGGCAGGTGCTGGAATGTGTCGTAGAAATAGTGAAAGTCATTGGCAAGATGGGGGCTCAGTTACAGGGGGATGAAGTCTGAGGCTGAGTATACATTAGAGGACACCGGTATCGATCACGGTAATTTCTTAATACTGCTGGGAAAGTATGATGTCTGCTTGAAAGAACATCTCACCGAATGCATTGAGAAAAGCAAGAACCTAAATCAGTCTGGGGCAAGAGGCAGAGGTTCTGTAATCACGCTCCTCTAAAAAAATACTGTCAACACCGTCATTCACACAATTCAGAGGATTATCCAAGAGACCATGTCAAGTGAAATTGAGCAAGCTGGAATGTTCTCCGTCCAGATCGACACAACTCAGGACATAACTTCTCAAGACCAATGCTTTGCCATCAAATCAAATCAAATCAAATGTATTTATATAGCCCTTCTTACATCAGCTGATATCTCAAAGTGCTATACAGAAACCCAGCCTAAAACCCCAAACAGCAAGCAATGCAGGTGTAGAAGCACGGTGGCTAATAATAATAATCACAGTAGTTGTCGTGGGTGCAACAAGTCAGCACCTCAAGAGTAAATGTCAGTTGACGTTTCATAGCCGATCATTGAGAGTATCTCTACCGCTCCTGCTGTCTCTAGAGAGTTGAAAACAGCAGGTCTGGGACAGGTAGCACGTCCGGTGAACAGGTCAGGGTTCCAGCAGGTCTGGGACAACAGAGAAGACTGGCAGGGCCCTACACAGCCCACCCTAGTGTAGTACAGACAGCAACAGGCCCACCTGAGGGACCAACCTGAACTGGCTCTGTGGGAACCCCCAGATGTGGATAGTCAGATCCTATGAGGAGGAGGGGTGAGGCTTTAGTGATGTTAGGGAGATGTGGATACTGCTTCTGCAGCATGTCCACTGGGACAAGAGTATTCAGCTGTTGACTCTGTCTACCGTGAAGCACTTGGAGATGTGATACTTTACATCCTTCTGTCCATGTAGGATAAATATCGAAGGACACAGCTGCACCTTTAACTTGGAATAGCTCATGTCTCACGTCCTGAGGATGAGGATTTACTGGGTGTCCTTTCAGCCCCAGGTGCTGGATAGCAGCAGGAGTGATAGGAGGGTTAGGGGTGATAGGAGCGTTGGGGGTGATAGGAGGGTTAGGGGTGATAGGAGGGTTAGGGGTGATAGGAGGGTTGAGGGTGATAGGAGCGTTGGGGGTGATAGGAGGGTTAGGGGTGATAGGAGGGTTAGGGGTGATAGGAGGGTTGGGGGTGATAGGAGGGTTAGGGGTGATAGGAGGGTTAGGGGTGATAGGAGGGTTAAGGGGTGATAGGAGCGTTGGGGTGATAGGAGGGTTAGGGATGATAGGAGGGTTAGGGGTGATAGGAGGGTTAGGGGTTATAGGAGGGTTAGGGGTGATAGGAGCGTTAGGGGTGATAGGAGGGTTAGGGGTGATAGGAGGGTTAGGGGTGATAGGAGCGTTAGGGGTGATAGGAGGGTTAGGGGTGATAGGAGCGTTGGGGGTGATAGGAGGGTTAGGGGTGATAGGAGCGTTGGGGTGATAGGAGGGTTAGGGGTGATAGGAGGGTTAGGGGTGATAGGAGCATTGGGGGTGATAGGAGGGTTAGGGGTGATAGGAGGGTTAGGGGTGATAGGAGGGTTGGGGGTGATAGGAGGGTTAAGGGGTGATAGGAGGGTTAGGGGGGATAGGAGCGTTGGGGTGATAGGAGGGTTAGGGGTGATAGGAGCGTTAGGGGTGATAGGAGGGTTAGGGGTGATAGGAGGGTTAGGGGTGATAGGAGCGTTAGGGGTGATAGGAGGGTTGGGGGTGATAGGAGGGTTAGGGGTGATAGGAGGGTTAAGGGGTGATAGGAGGGTTAGGGGTGATAGGAGGGTTAGGGGTGATAGGAGCGTTAGGGGTGATAGGAGCATTGGGGGTGATAGGAGGGTTAGGGGTGATAGGAGGGTTAAGGGGTGATAGGAGGGTTAGGGGGGATAGGAGCGTTGTGGTGATAGGAGGGTTAGGGGTGATAGGAGCGTTGGGGTGATAGGAGGGTTAGGGGTGATCGTAAGGTTAGGGGTGATAGGAGGGTTAGGGGTGATCGTAAGGTCAGGGGTGATATGAGGGTTAGAGGTGAGAGCAGTAGTCAGCTGATATCCTGCTCCATATCCACAGCCTGGTAGAGCTAGACCTCTTCAGTAAGGGGGGAAGGCGTTTCTGACGTTGGAACCTTTATTGTCCTCTTGGAATGGACATGGACATAGTCTTGTGTAAAGCCCCAAGAGAATTTGAAGTCTGCCTTGATTTTCCTCTTGGTTTGACTTGACATATATTCTCTGTACTACGGTAATCTCCAGGGAATGGATGGTGTTGTCCTCCTGCTGAATATTTCCGACTCCGTTTCCATTCCATCACCTAGCACATTATCCCTCTTCCGTCCGGTCGAAGGACCATCGGATATGAGTGTGATCCCTCGGGTGACTGGTTAGGTCAGGAGGAGGACTCAGCGAACAAGTGAATCGTGGAGCCCACGCTCATTTTTCGACGGTCCTTCGACCCCGGATGGAGGAAGATGATATAGTTGGTGATGGAATGGAAACGGAGTCACAATACCAACCGGAGGTTGGCCCTTTTTTCCCCCCACTGGGGTTCAGAGCTGATTGGAAGATATTTGTCCTCCCATAGATCTAGCAATGGGTACGTCTCAATTATTATTTCTTTCTTACGAAGTCTGCGTTTGTTCAGTTCCCTTCATGTATTTTAAAGGAAATTAGTAGTGTGTTGGAAACTCAAACTATCCCTTATAAACACCAATCCAGTTCACACATCAGGAGAAGGAGAGATTATAAGGACGCATCCAATGTATTTCAGCAGACAGAGGTTGATGTATGGTGGCCTGTGAAGCCCAAAATAGTAATGTGGATAGAAATAGCCCAATTATGTATAGTGAACAATGGGAGTGAATGTTTGAATGATAAATGGAAGGGGCAGCATGCGTTTTCATTCATCCAGCCAGATAACAGGTGGAGTGGTTGTGTTTGTTTGGGTGTGTTTATGTGGGTGTGTGTGTGTTTATGTGGGTGTGTGTCAGAGAGAGAGAGACAGACAGACGAAAGTTTAAGGTAGACAGACGAAAGGTTAAGGTAGACAGACGAAAGGTTAAGGTAGACAGACGAAAGGTTAAGGTAGACAGACAGAGAGACAGAGAGAGAGTGAGAGATTCACTTCAAAGGTAGACAGCCCAGATAGAATAAAGCTCAGCTGGACTCAAAGACACAGGTGTGTGTGTGTGTGTGTGTGTGTGTGTGTGTGTGTGTGTGTGTGTGTGTGTGTGTGTGTGTGTGTGTGTGTGTGTGTGTGTGTGTGTGTGAGAGCTCTATTTCTATCCACCTTATCTCTCCATAGCTCTGTCCCTTTCCTCTGTGCTATTCTCTCCTTCCTCTAGACGGGTCTTTCTATAAACTAGGGTACCACTGAGCATTTCTTGTAGTGGGTTAACTATTTGGAGCCGTTACAAAGTCAGTAATATAATTTTCTAAATGTTTTCATGTGAATAGAATAACATGTAAAGGTGGATCATACGTTGATACATTCAATATAATTCATCAGTTTAATAAATAAATGTTTAAACCCTTTCTCATGCTTGGTGTCTTCACAGATTTGTAAAAAAAAATTGTGTGACATAAAACACTACCTTTCATTCCTTACGTATATGATACTTCTGTTTGTTGTTATATCATATACTAAGCATTTAACAATTTAATTTACACATTGATCTTGATCCTGTGAATTTCCTGGATATTGCCGTCGGACACTTTTTTTTCATATAAATATGTCGGAAATGTACTGTAATCTTTAACATTTTTTTACATCTCTATGTTATGGTGTGAAAACAATTTTAATAATGGGCACACATTTCCAAAATAATGTATGTGTTTACAAACTTCAATGCTTCAAACTTAAAGAGTAACTTTAATATAATTAATAAAAACAAAAATTGATACTGTCTTTATTAAGGGTTCTTCGATTAATTACGGATAATCGTTTTTTTGATGCACGTTTGATGACTAAGCTGTTTAGTTACGTTGGGACGTTACCGTCCAACATCAGCGGATTCAGGAAATGATTTTCTGAATGACAAGTCGAGTGATTAAGAGCTGGTGTGATACTGCTCGTGATTTAACAACATCCAAAGTGCAGGAATTAATGTGGATCTTGGTTTGACAGAACATTACATTTACATTTACGTCATTTAGCAGACGCTCTTATCCAGAGCGACTTACAGTAGAACATTTTGGTTTCTATGTCGTTATGGCGGTCAAGATAATTAGCCAATTTCGTGGCCAACATTAAATCAAGATTCCTGAGGTAAAATTATGGTCCGTGTACATTTTGATCGTTTGTATAATTTTATTAATAATATATATTTTTTTTATCCCATATAAAACCAAAAAACAACTTGATATTTCGATATTCCAATGTGGGTGGGGTTAAATGTGGAATCTCTTGGCAGGTGCAGAGCCAACACTTCCTGTACTTTCAAAGTAGGAGGTCACCCTTCTAACTTCATTATATGAATCTATGAATCTATTATCTATTAATTAATTGATTAATAGCTGCCCAAACTGTGCCACAGTGTCAAGAACAGGTACGATTTCTCAATTTTCTGCATAACATTTAGTGTGCATTGACTTATTAATGAACTGCTGTTACTGTAAATGGTTAGCTGAATGATATATCCTAGCTACAGTAACTATCGCTAGACTAGAGATATGCCCTAACTATAGACAGTCAGTGGTTGCACATCTAACTAGCTGGAATGAAGCCAGGGTTTGAATAGTAAACATGTAAATGTATCCTTTCACTCTTGCCAGCAGGTCTCCAGCAACCCAGACCTGTCTGATCAGCCTGATAGGCTGTAGTGGGTGTCCCCAGCTACCCAAACCTGTCTGATCAGCCTGATAGGCTGTAGTGGGTGTCTCCAGCTACCCAGACCTGTCTGATCAACCTGATAGGCTTTAGTGGGTGTCCCCAGCTACCCAGACCTGTCTGATCAGCCTGATAGGCTGTAGTGAGTGTCTCCAGCTACACAGACCTGTCTGATCAACCTGATAGGCTGTAGTGGGTGTCCCCAGCTACCCAGACCTGTCTGATCAGCCTGATAGGCTGTAGTGGGTGTCCCCAGCTACCCAGACCTGTCTGATCAGCCTGATAGGCTGTAGTGGGTGTCTCCAGCTACCCAGACCTGTCTGATCAGCCTGATAGGGTGCCGTGGGTGTCCCCAGCTACCCAGACCTGTCTGATCAGCCTGATAAGCTGTAGTGGGTGTCCCCAGCTACCCAGACCTGTCTGATCAGCCTGATAGGCTGTAGTGGGTGACCCCAGCTACCCAGACCTGTCTGATCAGCCTGATAGGGTGCCGTGAGTGTATCCAGTTTACACCTGTGCAAATATGTGTGTTTAGCAATGGAATGAAATATCCAAACAGTGCCCTGTTGTTAGTCCCCCACACACCCCCTCCTTTTTAAATGTTTTATTTTATTTAACTAGGCAAGTCAGTTAAGAACAAATGCATATTTACAATGACGGCCTACACCGGCAAAACCCGGACGACACTGGGCCAATTGTGTGCTGCCCTATGGGACTCCCAATCACGGCCGGATGTGATACAGCCTGGATTCGAACCAGGGACTGTAGTGACACCTCTTGCACTGAAATGCCTTAGAGCGCTGCGCCACTTGGGAGCAGAGTCTGGACACAGAGAGGGACTGATGACAGTGACTGACTGACTTCCATAATACCCATGGCCTGTCCAGAAACTACCTCTAGCCCCTACTGCCCAGAGTCTAGACACTTGTGGAGATCGGAGAGGGATTGATGGGTGGTGACATGGTGAGAGCTCCATCTCACCCTCTGATAGGCTTGGTGGATTTTTAGCGGTATTGCTCACACCTGTCCAATCTTCTTAAATCTCAACAAGTGTCTAGGGATAGAGTCTAGGGGTTATTTCTGGACAGGCCATGGGTATTACGGTAGCTCAGTCAGTCAGTCTGGCATTGTCAGAAAATTGTAATAGCTGTCAAATACTTGCTTCCTCTGTTCCTGGGAGAATCTTAATTGCATTTCCTTGATTCATTGCATCCTCTCTCCCATCTCACCTTCTTATCCAATGGGTTTTGAGAAGGAGGCGAGAAGATGTGAGGAAAGAAGGAAATGCAATTGAGATTCTCCCAGAATTTCCCCCATTCCTCCACTGTCCTCTCAAAGTACATTGGGGGAGAAGAGGAAAGGTTCCAACCATCAGGCTGCAATACCCTTTCAAGGAGAGGAGTGGAGGAAACAAGGACAGAGGAAGCAAGAATGTGATGTCTAGTTTTCTCTGTCTTTCCCAAACACACGCACATATGATAAGATGGTAAGAATTTGGTAAAACTGATTTAAGTTTGCCTGCATTGAAGGAGCAAAGAGTGTCACTTCTGGGTGAGCATTTTCTTCTTTGCTTATGGCCTTATAGAGTTGGTTGAGTGTGGTCTTAATGCACTTGTTGTGGTGGTAAATAGACGGCTACGAATAATATAGACTCTCTTGGTAGATAGTGTGGTCTACAGCTTATCATGAGGTACTCTACCTCAGGCGAGCAAAACCTCGAGACTTCTTTAATATTAGACATTGCGTACCAGCTGTTATTGACAAATAGACACACACCCCCACCCCTCGTCTTACCAGAGGTAGCTTCTCTGTTCTGCCGGTGCGTTGAAAATCCTTCCAGCTCTATATTATCCATGTCGTCGTTCAGCCACGACTCGGTGAAACATAAGATATTACAGTTTTTAATGTCCCATTGGTAGGATAATTGTAATCGTATATCATCAAATTTATTTTCCAGTGATTACATGTTAGCAAGTAGAATTGATGGCAGTGGGAGTTTACTCGCTCGCCTACGGATTCTCAAAAGGCAGCCTGATCTGCGTCCTCTTTTCTTCATGCAAATGACGTGGATTTGGGCCTGTTCCTGGGAGAGCAGTATATCTTGCTCACCGGACTCATTAAAGGACTTGTTAAAGGTTAAAGCTTCTTCCAGTTCGTGGTGAGTACTCCCAGTTCAGATGTCCAGAAGCCCTTTTCTATCATAAGAGATGGTAGCAGCAACATTACGTACAAAATAAGTTACAAACAATGCTAAAAAACAAACAAAATAGCACAATTGGTTAGGAGCCCGTAAAACTTCAACCATCCTCTTCGCGCCATCTTATCTACTGTTTAGGCCAAGGTATGAATCGTTTTTTGTGTGCTCTTGGGCAACGGTGTCTAGATGGAATTTGTATTTGTGGTCCTGGTGACTGGACCTTTTTTGGAACATCATTATTTTGGTATTACTGAGATTTATCTTCAGGGCTGGGTGCTGCAGACTGTTCTAGTGCCCTTGCCAATTCGTTAATATATATATATTTTGAAGAGGGTGGGTCTTAAGCTGCA
Source organism: Salmo trutta (assembly GCF_901001165.1). Taxonomy (NCBI): domain Eukaryota; kingdom Metazoa; phylum Chordata; class Actinopteri; order Salmoniformes; family Salmonidae; genus Salmo; species Salmo trutta. The sequence goes on along the minus strand of NC_042990.1, from coordinate 39,634,705 downwards.
TCCCTGTCTCACCCCACGGCCCTGAGTAAAGTAATGTGTGTTTTTTGCCAATTTTAACCGCACACTTGTTGTTTGTGTAAATGGATTTTATAATGTCGTATGTTTTTTTCCCCAACACCACTTTCCATCAATTTGTATAGCAGACCCTCGAGCCAAATTGAGTCGAAGGCGTTTTTGAAATCAACAAAGACATTGCCTTTGTTCAAGTCTGCTGTTAATGATAATGCAGAGGATTTTCCCAAGGTTGCTGTTGACGCATATCCCATGTTAGTTATTGGGGTCAAATTTGTCTCCACTTTTGTGGATTGGGGTGATCAGTCCTTGGTTGCAAATATTGGGGAAGATGCCAGAGCTAAGGATGATGTTAGAGAGTTTATGTATAGCCAATCGGAATTTGTTGTCTGTATATTTTGTCATTTCATTGAGGATACCATCAACACCACAGGCCTTTTTGGTTTGGAGGGTTTTTATTTTGTCCTGTAGTTCATTCAATGTAATTGGAGAATCCAGTGGCTTCTGGTAGTCTTTAATAGTTGATTCTAAGATTTGTATTTGATCATGTTTATGTTTTTATATTTTTATGTTTTTGTTGTTTGGTTTGGTTTACCTCTACATTACGTGTTGTTTGTTTAGTGTTTTCCAATTTTCCCAGAAGTAGTTAGAGTCTACGGTTCATTACATTGAGCTGATTTCTGACGTGCTGTTCCTTCTTTTTCCGTAGTGTATTTCTGTATTGTTTTAGTGATTCACCATAGTGAAGGCGTAGACTCAGGTTTTCTGGGTCTCTGTTTTTGGTTGGACAGGTTTCTCAATTTCTTTCTTAGGTTTTTGCATTCTTCATCAAACCATTTGTCATAGTTGTTAATTTTCTTCGGTTTTATGCTTGACATTTTTAGATTTGATAGGGAAGCTGAGAGGTCAAATATACTGTTAAGATTTTCTACTGCCAAGTTTATACCTTCACTATCACAGTGGAGCGTTTTGTCCAGGAAGTTGTCTAAAAGAGATTGAATTTGTTGTTGCCTAATCGTTTTTTTGGTAGGTTTCAACACTATTTTCCTTCCATCTATAGCATTTCTTAATATTATTCAGTTCCTTTTGGCTTTGATGCCTCATGATTGAGTATTGGTCTGTTCAGGTAGACTGTGATTTTGCTGTGGTCTGATAGGGGTGTCAGTGGGCTGACTGTGAACGCTCTGAGAGACTCTGGGTTGAGGTCAGTGATAAAGTAGTCTACAGTACCTTTGCCAAGAGATGAGCTGTAGGTGTACCTACCATAGGAGTCCCCTCGAAGCCTACCATTGACTATGTATATATCCAGCGTGCGACAGAGCTGCAGGAGTTGTGACCCGTTTTTGTTGGTTATGTTGTCATAGTTGTGCCTAGGGGAGGCATATTGTATTGTAATGTTTTATAATTGTATTAACTGCCTTAATTTTTCTGGACAGCAGTATAAGTAGCTGCTGCTTTTTCAGGAAGTAACGGGGATCCATAATAAATACAAATATGGAGGAGGGAATGCGGTCACCTCCAGGCTCTCTCTCTCTCTCTCTCTCTCTCTCTCTCTCTCTCTCTCTCTCTCTCTCTCTCTCTCTCTCTCTCAGACTACCCATCTCTCTCTCTCTCTCTCTCTCTCTCTCTCTCTCTCAGACTTCCCACCTCTCTCTCAGACTACCCACCTCTCTCAGACTACCCACCTCTCTCAGACTACCCACCTCTCTCTCTCTCTGACTACCCACCGCCTTACTCTCTCCCTATTCCTCTCTCAATACTCTGTTTCTCTCGCTCTCTCTCTTAATCGGCAATCGGATTTGAGGTGATCGTCATGGTTGCTCAGTCTCCATTCTCCCTCTTCTCCCATCCTCCCCTCTCATATCTTCCCCCTTTCTCTTCCCTCCTCTCAGTCTCCCCATACACTCTTTTCCTACACCTCCCCCTCTCCTCCCACATCTCCCTCCCTTCCTCCCCTCCCTTACTCCAGTGTGATTAAGAGACACCATGCCCCGGGTGGCACATCATCTATCCGTCTGGGACATTAATATACCAGGGAGATGGGTCATGTGTGTGTGTGTGTGTGTGTGTGTGTGTGTGTGTGTGTGTGTGTGTGTGTGTGTGTGTGTGTGTGTGTGTGTGTGTGTGTGTTTAGAGAAAAAAAATGCTTCTTAGCAAAGACTAATTTCTTAGCAAGAATTTTGCTATAACTGTCTGTGAGTGGTCTGAGTGGGTAGGGGAAAACTGAAAACTAGCTGTTATTGGCAGAGAGGTTTGGAACTCTCTCTTTCTTATTGGTCTATTAACTAATTTACTACCTGGTGATGTCACCAGGTAGGTCAAAACTCCATCACAAATTTCAAACAGCTGTCACACTAAAAGTGCATTATCATAATTATTCCAACTTTATAGTGTGGATGTATAATATAACACAGGGAAATCACGTTTTAGCTTGTACTGGGCCTTTAAGGGCAACTTCCACACATAGTTTGACTCATCATCTCTCTCATCACTAGAGAAAATGTGAAACCGTGACCCTTGAAGGAGAGGTCAGGGAGAGACAGTTACCGAAATACCTTTAATGCTATTAATTTGACCATAATACCACTAATACCAGCAGCACTGAGATAACAGGGGGTAAAGGTGGATAGCATTGTCATAAACAACAGGCCGACCTCCTACTCAAACATAAACATGAACTACATTTAGGAGAACTACCAATATTGGTTAATTTTAATGTGTTCCAATTGTCAGCGAGAAGAGGAGAGAGAGGAAAGGGATGACAGGAGGGGGAGGAAAGGGATGAGTGGAGGAGAGGGAGGAAAGGGATGACAGGAGGGGGAGGAAAGGGATGAGAAGAGGAGGGGGAGGAAAGGGATGAGTGGAGGAGAGGGAGGAAAGGGATGACAGGAGGGGGAGGAAAGGGATGAGAAGAGGGAGGAAAGGGATGAGTGGAGGAGAGGGAGGAAAGGGATGAGTGGAGGAGAGGGAGGAAAGGGATGACAGGAGGGGGAGGAAAGGGATGAGAAGAGGGGGAGGAAAGGGATGAGAAGAGGAGAGGGAGGAAAGGGATGAGTGGAGGAGAGGGAGGAAAGGGATGACAGGAGGGGGAGGAAAGGGATGAGAAGAGGAGAGGGAGGAAAGGGATGACAGGAGGGGGAGGAAAGGGATGACAGGAGAGGGAGGAAAGGGATGAGAAGAGGAGAGGGAGGAAAGGGATGACAGGAGGGGGAGGAAAGGGATGAGTGGAGGAGAGGGAGGAAAGGGATGAGTGGAGGAGAGGGAGGAAAGGGATGACAGGAGGGGGAGGAAAGGGATGACAGGAGAGGGAGGAAAGGGATGAGAAGAGGAGAGGGAGGAAAGGGATGAGTGGAGGAGAGGGAGGAAAGGGATGAGTGGAGGAGAGGGAGGAAAGGGATGAGTGGAGGAAAGAGAGAGACGCATGCTGAAAGCAGTACTAGAGAGAGCTCTTTTCATTTTAAAGTTTCTGGTAAAAGAATTCTTGAAAAATGTTTTGTTTACTAGCCTACCTGTTTAATTTGGATCCCACAGTGCAGTCAGCTTCAGTTTCTTGTACGCTACTATCTATCCCAGGAAAACTGCCAAACCCTAAAGTTTGAACAGCTGCTACTTGGAAAAGCAGCTGGCCTAGCTGCTATAGTAGTTATCAAGCTTGCTAATTCTGGCTAGGGGACAGTATTCGGAAGTGTGGATGACTGACGTGCCCAAAGTAAACTGCCTGTTACTCAGGCCTAGACGCTAGGATATGCATATAATTGGTAGTATTGGATAGAAAACACTCTAAAGTTTTCAAAAAATGCTAAAATAATGTATGTGAGTATTACAGAACTGATATGGCAGGCAAAAACCCGAGGACAATCAATCCAGAATGTTTTGTTTTCAGCTCACCCTTGATTACTATGGCTGTCAATGGGAATACAAAATGAATACCTCTCAGATTGCAGTTCCTAGGGCTTCCACTAGATGTCAACAGTCTTTAGAAAGAGTTTCAGCCTTGTTTTTTTGAAAAATGAGTTAGAATTTCTAGTTTTAGTAAGTGGCTCCCATTTTGGCTGTAGTGTTTGTTGCGCGTTCCGGTGAGTGCGCGTACTTCGTTATTCATCTCCGGTAATGGTCTCCGGTGTTCTCCGTCTTAAATGTTATCGTATATTTACATATTAGGGTACCTGAGGATTGATTAGGAACGTTGTTCGATATGTTTGGAAGAAGTTTATTGGTAACATTTGTATGCATTTTGTATGAGGGAAACTGGTGCATTACTGAGTCTAGCGCGCCAATGAAACTGACTATTTTGGGAATTTAAAGAAGGACTTTATCAAACAAAAGGACCATTTGTTTGAAAAGCTGGGACCCTTGTGAGTGCAACCAGATGATGATCTTCAAAGGTAAGTGATTTATTTTATCGCTATTTCTGACTTTCGTGATGCCTCTGCTTGGTTGGAAAATGTATGTAATGCTTTTGTGTGCGAGGCGCTGTCCTCAGATAATTGCATGGTGAGATTTTGCTGTAAAACCTTTTTGAAATCTGACAAAGCGGCTGGATTAACAAGAAGTTAAGCTTTTAAATGATGTATGACACTTGTATTTTCATGAATGTTTAATATTACGATTTCTGTAATTTGAATTTTGCACTCTGCAATTTCACCGGATATTGTCGAGGCCGAGCGCTAGCGGCATGCCTATCCCAAAGAGGCTAGCCTGGTTTCCGTGACAGTTTGAACACAGCCCGTGAAGCGGTTAGCCCTTGTAGCTTGGACCGTGGAGAGTCCCGGGTTTGTGGCTGTTTAAATCCCTGTTTTTTGTTTCTATTTCCATAGGCCCTGTGCTGGCTGGCTGGAATTGCGTGGAGTACCAGCATTAGCCTTAGTTGCAATCATCATGCTGCCCAAAGTTAAAGGAAGTTGGAGTGATGGAGAGGACTGTAATGGGTGAGTGTTGGTGGCAGGGAAGTCAGGCGCAGGAAAATCGAACTTGGTATAAACGGAGTTGTGTAATAATAGTGCTTCACATAACTCCAACACCAAAATTACAAAATAATAAAAAGTGGGCACAAAACCCGTCGCGCACCAACACATAATACGCAAACATACAATCAAACAATCTCCGACAAGGACATGAGGGGAAACAGAGGGTTCAATACACAACATGTAATTGATGGGATTGGAACCAGGTGTGAAGGAAGACAAGACAAAACCAATGGGAAATGAAAAATGGATCAGTGATGGCTAGAAGGTCGGTGACGTCGAACCGCCGAACACCGTCCGAACAAGGAGAGGGACCGACTTCGGCAGAAGTCGTGACAAGGACAGTGTTTTGGTATCACAGGTGCGTGATCTCATAAATCAACAACAAGATGTCTACAAGCAATTGTTACAGTAACAGAATAATAGATTCAAGCACTTTGTCCAAACACTGGTGGACTCAAATAACAAAAGAATGAATGATTTTACCAGAGAGGTCTAAGACATTAAAAACAGTTTGCAGTTCTCCCAGGGAGAGGTGGATATCCTAAAAGAGACTTACAGCAAGATGACAACAAACTGTAAGTCCACTGTCTGTGAATCACTATTACACATGACTAGGTGAACAGACCTGATGGACAATCCAGGAGGAAGATCATTGTTGTGGATGGCATACCAGAGTCTCCACATGAGACCTGGATGGAGTCTAAGGAGATTATGAGGAAAATGATCAGTGAAAAGCTTTAGGTGGATCATAGGAAGATTGAAGTGGAGCCACACCCACAGGTCTGGAACACCTGTACAGAGCCCAGGTAACAGACCCGATAGTGGTCAAGTTCCTAAGGTACATGATGGCTGTTCTGGAGAACTTGAGAGGAACTAACATCTACCTTAATGTGAACTGAGGCGGAAAGAACTTTTCCCAACTACTTAAGCTACCAGAGAGCATGGGGACATTGCTTACATCCAATACGACAAGCTCATTGGTCAACCTCCCTCCCCAAAAGCCTTGGAGAAAAGAGCCAAGCTTCCTGGTCAGTAGCTTTAACTCAACATCTCACTCACTCACTCACTCACTCACTCACTCACTCACTCACTCACTCACTCGTGCACGCACACACACACACACACACACACACACACACACACACACACACACAAAGCTCCTGATTGACTGACTATATATATATATTTTTATATTCTTATTTTATTCTGCATATTATATCTCTATCTCTGATAATCTACCCAGGAAAGGGCCCAATATTTATATATGTAGCCTTAGAAATACGTTTGATGAAATCAACAACTTGCTAACATCGGAAAACATTCATATATTGGCCATCTCTGAAACTCACTTAGATAATTACTTTGATGATACAGCCGTAGCGATACAAGGATATACCATCTACAGAAAAGACCCAAGGTGGAGGTGTTGAAATATATGTTCAGAGCCATATTTCCTGTAAAGCTTAGGAAGGATCTCATGTGAAATGTTTTGAAGTATTGTGGTTGCAAGTTCAACTGCCTCATCTAAAGTTGTTGTGAAGATGGGTAGGGGTATGTCTGTTATACAAAATACCTTTTTTGACACAAATAGTAGTTGTTCAGGCTGCGGTATGATCAGTATCAGGCTGTGGTATGATCAGTATCAGGCTGCGGTATGATCAGTATCAGGCTGCGGTATGATCAGTATCAGGCTGTGGTATGATCAGTATCAGGCTGTGGTATGATCAGTATCAGGCTGTGGTATGATCAGTATCGGGCTGTGGTATGATCAGTATCAGGCTGTGGTATTGTCAGTATCAGGCTGTGGTATGATCAGTATCAGGCTGTGGTATTGTCAGTATCAGGCTGTGGTATGATCAGTATCGGGCTGTGGTATGATCAGTATCGGGCTGTGGTATGATCAGTATCAGGCTGTGGTATGATAAGTATCAGGCTGTGGTATGATCAGTATCAGGCTGTGGTATGATCAGTATCAGGCTGTGATATGATCAGTATCAGGCTGTGGTATGATCAGTATCGGGCTGTGGTATGATCAGTATCAGGCTGTGGTATGATCAGTATCAGGCTGTGGTATGATCAGTATCAGGCTGTGGTATGATCAGTATCAGGCTGTGGTATGATCAGTATCAGGCTGTGGTATGATCAGTATCAGGCTGTGGTATGATCAGTATCGGGCTGTGGTATGATCAGTATCGGGCTGTGGTATGATCAGTATCAGGCTGTGGTATGATCAGTATCAGGCTGTGGTATGATCAGTATCAGGCTGTGGTATGATCAGTATCAGGCTGTGGTATTGTCAGTATCAGGCTGTGGTATGATCAGTATCAGGCTGTGGTATGATCAGTATCGGGCTGTGGTATGATCAGTATCGGGCTGTGGTATGATCAGTATCAGGCTGTGGTATGATCAGTATCGGGCTGTGGTATGATCAGTATCGGGCTGTGGTATGATCAGTATCGGGCTGTGGTATGATCAGTATCGGGCTGTGGTATGATCAGTATCGGGCTGTGGTATGATCAGTATCAGGCTGTGGTATGATCAGTATCGGGCTGTGGTATGATCAGTATCAGGCTGTGGTATGATCAGTATCAGACTGTGGTATGATCAGTATCGGGCTGTGGTATGATCAGTATCGGGCTGTGGTATGATCAGTATCAGGCTGTGGTATGATCAGTATCAGGCTGTGGTATGATCAGTATCAGGCTGTGGTATGATCAGTATCAGGCTGTGGTATTGTCAGTATCAGGCTGTGGTATGATCAGTATCAGGCTGTGGTATGATCAGTATCAGGCTGTGGTATGATCAGTATCAGGCTGTGGTATGATCAGTATCAGGCTGTGGTATGATCAGTATCAGGCTGTGGTATGATCAGTATCGGGCTGTGGTATGATCAGTATCGGGCTGTGGTATGATCAGTATCGGGCTGTGGTATGATCAGTATCGGGCTGTGGTATGATCAGTATCGGGCTGTGGTATGATCAGTATCAGGCTGTGGTATGATCAGTATCGGGCTGTGGTATGATCAGTATCGGGCTGTGGTATGATCAGTATCAGACTGTGGTCCCATCTTGATTACTGTCCGGTAATACGGCCAAGTGGAGCTAAATAATGACCTAACAAAGCTGTAGCTCAGAACAGAGCAGGAAGTCTTTCCCTTAACAGCACAATACAGAACTAAACATCAACAACACGCATGGTAGTCTTTCATGGTTGAGGGTTAACTGCTTCTCTGCTAGATTTTATGAGAAGTATTAGTGTGGCAAAAATTCCAGATTGTCTGCATAATTAAATAACATTCAGCTCAGACATTGTATTTATTTATTTAATTTAACCTTTATTTAACCAGGAAAAGCCCATTGAGATCCAGAGTCTCTTTTTCAAGGGAGACCTGGCCAAGAAGGCAGCAACAATCAATACATTACAGAGTTAAAACATACAACAATACAACATGATCCAAAGCATTTACACTCCTCTGTAACAGAGTCTCCCATCAATATTTTAAATTCATTCAGTGGCACTAACTTATCTAGATAAAGCATTGATTGTAGACTATTTCAAGCCTCTGGTGCACAAGAAGAGAAGGCAGTTTTGCCTAATACTGTGAATGTCCTGGGGACTTTAAGTAGCAACCACCTAGCAGACCGGGTATGGTAACATAGCAACCACCTAGCAGACCGGGTATGGTAACATAGCAACCACCTAGCAGACCGGGTATGGTAACATAGCAACCACCTAGCAGACCGGGTATGGTAACATAGCAACCACCTAGCAGACCGGGTATGGTAACTTAGCAACCACCTAGCAGACCGGGTATGGTAACTTAGCAACCACCTAGCAGAGCGGGTATGGTAACTTAGCAACCACCTAGCAGACCGGGTATGGTAACATAGCAACCACCTAGCAGACCGGGTATGGTAACATAGCAACCACCTAGCAGACCGGGTATGGTAACATAGCAACCACCTAGCAGACCGGGTATGGTAACATAGCAACCACCTAGCAGACCGGGTATGGTACAATAGCAACCACCTAGTAGACCGGGTGTGGTAACTTAGCAACCACCTAGCAGACCGGGTATGGTAACATAGCAACCACTTAGCAGAACGGGTATGGTAACTTAGCAAACACCTAGCAGCCAGGGTATGGTAACTTAGCAACCACCTAGCAGACCGGGTATGGTAACATAGCAACCACCTAGCAGACCGGGTACGGTAACATAGCAACCACCTAGCAGACCGGGTATGGTACAATAGCAACCACCTAGTAGACCGGGTGTGGTAACTTAGCAACCACCTAGCAGACCGGGTATGGTAACATAGCAACCACTTAGCAGAACGGGTATGGTAACTTAGCAAACACCTAGCAGCCCGGGTATGGTAACTTAGCAACCACCTAGCAGACCGGGTATGGTAACATAGCAACCACCTAGCAGACTGGGTATGGTAACTTAGCAACCACCTAGCAGACCGGGTATGGTAACATAGCAACCACCTAGCAGACCGGGTATGGTAACTTAGCAAACAACCAGGAAGACTGGGTATGGTAACATAGCAACCACCTAGCAGACTGGGTATGTTAACAGAGCAACCACCTAGCAGACCGGGTATGGTAACTTAGCAACCACCTAGCAGACCGGGTATGGTAACTTAGCAACCACCTAGCAGACCGGGTATGGTAACATAGCAACCACCTAGCAGACCGGGTATGGTAACATAGCAACCACCTAGCAGACCGGGTATGGTAACATAGCAACCACCTAGCAGACCGGGTATGGTAACATAGCAACCACCTAGCAGACCGGGTATGGTAACTTAGCAACCACCTAGCAGACCGGGTTTGGTAACATAGCAACCACCTAGCAGACCGGGTATGGTAACATAGCAACCACCTAGCAGACCGGGTATGGTAACATAGCAACCACCTAGCAGACCGGGTATGGTAACATAGCTACCACCTAGCAGACCGGGTATGGTAACTTAGCAACCACCTAGCAGACCGGGTATGGTAACTTAGCAACCACCTAGCAGACCGGGTATGGTAACATAGCAACCACCTAGCAGACCGGGTATGGTAACATAGCAACCACCTAGCAGACCGGGTATGGTAACATAGCAACCACCTAGCAGACCGGGTATGGTAACATAGCAACCACCTAGCAGACCGGGTATGGTAACTTAGCAACCACCTAGCAGACTGGGTATGGTGACTTAGCAACCACCTAGCAGACCGGGTATGGTAACATAGCAACCACCTAGCAGACCGGGTATGGTAACATAGCAACCACCTAGCAGACCGGGTATGGTAACATAGCAACCACCTAGCAGACCGGGTATGGTAACATAGCTACCACCTAGCAGACCGGGTATGGTAACTTAGCAACCACCTAGCAGACCGGGTATGGTAACTTAGCAACCACCTAGCAGAGCGGGTATGGTAACATAGCAACCACCTAGCAGACCAGGTATGGTAACATAGCTACCACCTAGCAGACCGGGTATGGTAACTTAGCAACCACCTAGCAGAGCGGGTATGGTAACTTAGCAACCACCTAGCAGAGCGGGTATGGTAACTTAGCAACCACCTAGCAGACCAGGTATGGTAACTTAGTAACCACCTAGCAGACCGGGTATGGTAACTGCTGGTGGGGAAGGAGACCAGACTACAGAGGTAAAGAGGGAGTTTACCCAAAAGGGCTTTGTAGATGAACACATACAAATGTAGCTTTCTGTGCATTTACTAGTGAAGTCCAACCTACCATTTGGTACAATGTGCAATGGTGGGTCAGTGACTTGGCATTTGTAATAAAGTGCAAGGTTGCATGATAAACAGAGTCCAGTCTCTGTAAGATGGAGGAGGTTGCATGATAAACAGAGTCCAGTCTCTGTAAGACGGAGGAGGCTGTATGATAAACAGAGTCCAGTCTCTGTAAGACGGAGGAGGCTGTATGATAAACAGAGTCCAGTCTCTGGTAGACAGAGGAGGCTGCATGATAAACAGAGTCCAGTCTCTGTAAGATGGAGGAGGTTGCATGATAAACAGAGTCCAGTCTCTGTAAGACGGAGGAGGATGCATGCATATACAACAAGTCACCATAATCAATTAGAGAGAAAAGTGTCCTGAACAAGCTTTTTTCAAGCCATAAGTGGGAAGCAAGCCTTATTACGAAAACAAAACCCCAATTTCAATTGTATACCCCACAAGACATGCCACCAGGGGTCTCTTCACAGTCCACAAGTTCAAAAAGAATTCACGGCAACACAGAGTATAATACAGAGATATGATCACATGTGTTCTAGATCAGTGGAACCCAGTAAAAATTGATATCGGTTTCCCTGACAACTGGACATTTTCTGGAAAATCATCACTTTATCTTTTTGAGATTGACTGTCGGTGCCCAGGTCTGACAGAACTGTAGCAGAGGATCTAATTGTTGCTGTAGCTCCTCTTTGGTGATGGACAGCAGCACCAGTCCGTCTACATATAGGAGGCTTTTTATTTCTGTGTCGTTAAGACTGAGACCAGGGTCTGTTGATCAATATGGTGTTTTTTGCCAATTAATTCGTATAGATATTAAATAAACTTGATCACGAGTTGTTTCCTTATTTACTCTGCACCCTTGTGAAAATAGACCTGTATGTTTATCTCACATTTGTTACTGGTGTACATTGATTTGATGACATCATGTGTTTTTCCAGCCACAACACTTTCAATGTCATGCACCAATTGAATCATTTGCTTTTTTGGGGGGGGAAATCCACAAAGCAGCGGAGAAAATGTTGTTTTGTTTTGATTCACTGACTTGATTTGTTCACTGACAAAGTGCAGTAATCTGCTGTTCATAATGGTACAGAATATTTCCCCCAGGTTGTTGTTCATACAAATGCCACGGTAATTGTATGGGTCAAATTTGTCTGTTACACTTTATTTTGATAGTCCATCTGTAACAGTTCAACTAACTATCTACTAACCCTAACCTTAACCCTTATCTACTAACCCTAACCCTAACCCTAACCTTAACCCTTATCCTAACCCTCACCTTAACCCTTATCTTAACCCTAACCTTAACCCTTATCTTAACCCTAACCTTAACCCTTATCCTAACCCTAACCTTAACCCTTATCCTAACCCTAACCTTAACCCCTATCCTAACCCTAACCTTAACCCTTATCCTAACCCTAACCTTAACCCCTATCCTAACCCTAACCTTAACCCTTATCCTAACCCTAACCTTAACCCTTATCCTAACCCTCATTCTAAACCTTAACCGTAACCTTAGAAAGCAGTTGCTTATCAACAGATAGTGTGTATTGATAGTATAACCACGTAGAGCATATCCACATGGAAAATCCGCACTATCCAATTAAAGTGTGACCAATTTTTCTCCATTTAAAAAAGAAAGGTGTTATTTTGTCCTTAGTTCCAGATGTCAGGTAAATAGTTTGAGTATGGCAGTGCAAAATTTGTGGTCGGTGTATTTTATAATTTTGTTCAATATTTGAAGGTAGAGGTTTTCACAGATCCAAAACATTGGACCCGTTCCCGAAATGGACCTGGGGCTGTCCCACCTGGACTCGATATGCATAAATTCCTTTTTTAAATACATTTTAAACAGACGCTCTATAACTGTAGCCTAAAGCCACTTTGATGACTTCTGATTGGCCAACAACAAGCTACACGCGCCACGCTCCACTCTCCTGAAAAGCAGCAGCATAAATTAAAACATTTCTCTCTTTACTGCAGCTGACGCATTCAGATCTGTTCGGGCCCTTCCGGACCAGTCAGTTAAAATTACAGGTACCCAGTTACAATCATATCAGATCCAATCTCAAACTGGTGACATTATTTAGAATTCTTCATCTGGACCTGCTCGCGTCCCAGGTCGGGTCTCAGTTATTCGGGTACATGTGGATCCATGATGCCCTCTAGTTGCAGGTCCTTTTTCCAATATTCATTTTTCTGGTATTGGGGAATCCAAAGGTTTCTGGTTGTCTTTAATGGCTGATTCAATGATTTTTTTTTGTTTTCAATTGTTTCCGAATTCATTGTAATATTTCAATATAGTTAATATTTCTATATATTAATATTTCTATATATGAATACAGTTGAAGTCGGAAGTTAACATACACCTTAGACAAATACGTTTAAACTCAGTTTTTCACAATTCCTGACATTTAATTCTAGTAAAAATTCCCTGTTTTAGGTCAGTTAGGATCACCACTTTATTTTAAGAATGTGAAATTTCAGAATACTAGTAGAGAGAATGATTTATTTCAGCTTTTATTTCTTTCATCACATTCCCAGTGGGTCAGAAGTTTACATACACTCAATTTGTATTTGGTAGCATTGCCTTTAAATTGTTTAACTGGGGTCAAACGTTTCAGGTTGCCTTCCACAAGCTTCCCACAATAAGTTGGGTGAATTTTGGCCCATTCCTCCTGACAGAGCTGGTGTAACTGAGTCAGGTTTGTAGGCCTCCTTGCTCGCACACACTTTTTCACTTCTGCCCACACATTTTCTATGAGATTGAAGTCAGGTCTTTGTGATTGCCACTCCAATCTTGACTTTGTTGTCCTTAAGCCTCTTTGCCACAACTTTGGAAGTATGCTTGGGATTATTGTCGATTTGGAAGACCAATTTGCTACCAAGCTTTAACTTCCTGACTGATGTCTTGAGATGTTGCTTCAATATATCCACAATTTTCCTTCCTCATGATGCCATCTATTTTGTGAAGTGCACCAGTCCCTCCTGCAGCCAAGCACCCCCGCAACATGATGCTGCCACCCCCGTGCTTCACGGTTGGGATGGTGTTCTTCGGCTTGCAAGCCTCCCCCTTTTTCCTCCAAACATAATAGTAATTATGGTCAAACAGTTCTATTTTCATTTCATCAGACCAGAGGACATTTCTCCAAAAAGTTCGATCTTTGTCCTCATGTGCAGTTACAAACCGTAGTCTGGCTTTTTTATGGCGGTTTTGGAGCAGTGGTTTCTTCCTTGCTGAGCGGCCTTTCAGGTTATGTTGATATAGTACTTGTTTTACTGTGGATATAGATACTTTTGTACCTGTTTCCTCCAGCATCTTCACAAGGTCCTTTGATGTTGTTCTGGGATTCATTTGCAATTTTCGCACCAAAGTACATTAATCTCTAGGAGACAGAACGCGTCTCCTTCCTGAGCGGTATGATGGCTGCGTGGTCCCATGGTGTTTATACTTGCGTACTATTGTTTGTACAGATGAACGTGGTACCTTCAGGCGTTTAGAAATTGCTCCCAAGGATGAACCAGACTTGTGGAGGTCTACAATGTTTTTCTGAGGTCTTGGCTGATTTCTTTTGATTTTCCCATGATGTCAAGAAAAGAGGCACTGAGTTTGAAGGTAGGCCTTTGTAATACATCCACAGGTACACCTCCAATATATCAATATTTCTATATCGTTATATATCCATATAGTTAATATTTCAATATAGTTACTATTTCAATATAGTTAAAAATTCCAGATAGTTAATATTTTATATAGTTAACATTTCAATATATTTATATATTAATATTATAATAGTTAATATTTCTATATAGTTAATATTTCTATATATTTCTATTTCTATATAGTTAATATTTCTATATAGTAATTTTTTTATATTTGAATATTTCTATATATTTAATAAATCTATATAGTTAATATTTCAACATAGTTAACATTTCTATATATTAATATTTCTATATAGTTAATATTTCTACATAGTTAATATTTTCATATATAAAAATGTCTATATATATAAAAATGTCTATATAGTTCATATTTCTGTATAGTTAATATTTCTATATAGTTAATATTTTTGTATTGTTCATATTTCTATGTAGTTAATATTTATATACAGTGGCTTGCGAAACTATTCACCCCCTTGGTATTTTTCCTATTTTGTTGCCTTACAACCTGGAATTAAAATTGACGTTTTTGTTGTATCATTTTATTTACCCAACATGCCCACCACTTTCAAGATGCAAAAAAAAATAAAAAATGTTGTTAAGCAAACAAGAAATTAGACAAGAAATCAGAAAACTTGAGCGTGAATAACTATTCACCCTCAAATAGTCAATACTTTGTAGAGCCACCTTTTGCAGCAATTACAGCTGCAAGTCTCTGTAAGCTTGGCATATCTAGACACTGGGATTTTTGCCCATTCTTCAAGGCAAAACTGCTCCAGCTCCTTTAACCTGTTGGGGCTAGGGGGCAGTATTGAGAATTTTATGTGCCCATCAGAAGCTAGGATATGCATATTATTACCAGATTTGGATAGAAAACACTCTGAATTTTCTAAATCTGTTTGAATGGTGTCTGTAAGTATAACAAAACTGATATGGCAGGCAAAAACCTGAGAAAAAAAAAGAATTTGAAGTTATTCGATTTTTGATGTTTTGAATTTCCAGCCTTGCTAGCAATCCCATCTCGGGGTTTAATGCTACCCCCTAGCCCCAACAGTTGGATGGGTTCCACTGGTGTACAGCAACTGGCGAACACCAAACGTAAATCCCAGCTCTGTGGAGTGTACGGCTTAAAGTGGTCCTATGGACAGATACTCCAATCTCCGCTGTGGAGCTTCGCAGCTCCTTCAGGGTTATCTTTGGTCTCTTTATTGCCTCTCTGATTAATGCCCTCCTTGCCTGGTCTGTGAGTTTTGGCGGGCGGCCCTCTCTTGGCAGGTTTGTTGTGGTGCCATATTCTTGCCGTTTTTTAATATTGGATTTCATGGTGCTCTGTGGGAGGTTCAAAGTTTCGGATATTTTTTTATAACCCAATCCTGTTCTGTACTTCTCCACAACTTTGTCCCTGATCTTTTTGGAGAGCTTCTTGGTCTTCATGGTGCCGCTTGCTTTCTGGTAGTCCCTTGCTTAGTGGTGTTGCATACTTTGGGGCCATTCAGAACAGGTGTATATATGTATATATACGGAGATCATGTGACAGATCATGTGATACTTAAATCAAGTCCACCTGTGTGGAATCTAATTATGTGACTTCTGAAGGTAATTGGTTGCACCAGATCTTATTTATGGGCTTCATAGCAAAGGGGCTAATAACACAAAATAGGAAAAAAACCAAGGGGTGTGAATACCTTTTCAAGGCACTGTATATTCATATTTATATTATATATAGGGTTGTCCAATACTGAAGGAGTAGATCCTGGTTGTCTGGTTGTCTATGTTTTTTTGTTGGATATATTTGCAATCATAATCAAAACATTTTTCATAATTTGTCTATTTTTTATTTGTTTTTAGGTGTTTTTTTTAGTTTTTTTTTAAACATTTGATAAGGATGCTGTTTATGTTTATACAGCCACATTTTTGAATTGCCAATTGCTTTCTGGTAGTTTTCCATACTATTTTTAGTCCGTTTTAGTCCATTGGTCTTGTATAATTTGCTGGGCTCTTCCCCCTGTGCTTTGTTATTTTAGATATGTTATAATTTTGCTATGGTCTGATAGTGATGTTAATGAGCTGATTGTGAACGAATGCTCTGAAAGACACTGGATCTTGTGTTGTTATGTGTTAATAACATTTAGACTACGTTACCCAGCAGGCTATGGGGGGGGGGGGGGGGGGGGGGGGGCAGGTGGTTGAAGAATGCCTTGCATGGCTAAACATGGAGTTTTCTAGCTGAAGTATATGTTCATTAAAAGTAGTTAAACCTATGCCCTGTAGAGATGAGCTGTTTGTTTACCTCCCAGAAGAGTTCCCTGTAGAGATGAGCTGTATGTTTACCTCCCAAAAGAGTTCCCTGTAGAGATGAGCTGTTTGTTTACCTCCCAGAAGAGTTCCCTGTAGAGATGAGCTGTTTGTTTACCTCCCAGAAGAGTTCCCTGTAGAGATGAGCTGTATGTTTACCTCCCAGAAGAGCTCCCTGTAGAGATGAGCTGTATGTTTACCTCCCAAAAGAGTTCCCTGTAGAGATGAGCTGTTTGTTTACCTCCCAGAAGAGTTCCCTGTAGAGATGAGCTGTTTGTTTACCTCCCAGAAGAGTTCCCTGTAGAGATGAGCTGTCTGTTTACCTCTCAGAAGAGTTCCCTGTAGAGATGAGCTGTCTGTTTACCTCCCAAAAGAGTTCCCTGTAGAGATGAGCTGTTTGTTTACCTCCCAAAAGAGTTCCCTGTAGAGATGAGCTGTCTGTTTACCTCCCAAAAGAGTTCCCTGTAGAGATGAGCTGTTTGTTTACCTCCCAAAAGAGTTCGCTGTAGAGATGAGCTGTTTGTTTACCTCCCAAAAGAGTTCCCTGTAGAGATGAGCTGTCTGTTTACCTCCCAGAAGAGTTCCCTGTAGAGATGAGCTGTCTGTTTACCTCCAAGAACAGTTCCCTGTAGAGATGAGCTGTCTGTTTACCTCCGAGAAGAGTTCCCTGTAGAGATGAGCTGTATGTTTACCTCCCAGAAGAGTTCCCTGTAGAGATGAGCTGTTTGTTTACCTCCGAGAAGAGTTCCCTGTAGAGATGAGCTGTATGTTTACCTCCCAGAAGAGTTCCCTGTAGAGATGAGCTGTATGTTTACCTCCCAGAAGAGTTCCCTGTAGAGATGAGCTGTATGTTTACCTCTCAGAATAGTTCCCTGTAGAGATGAGCCAAGAGATGTTTACCTCCCAGAAGAGTTCCCTGTAGAGATGAGCTGTCTGTTTACCTCCGAGAAGAGTTCCCTGTAGAGATGAGCTGTCTGTTTACCTCCCAGAAGAGTTCCCTGTAGAGATGAGCTGTATTTTTACCTCCCAAAAGAGTTCCCTGTAGAGATGAGCTGTCTTTTTACCTCCCAGAAGAGTTCCCTGTAGAGATGAGCTGTATGTTTACCTCCCAGAAGAGTTCCCTGTAGAGATGAGCTGTTTGTTTACCTCCCAAAAGAGTTCCCTGTAGAGATGAGCTGTTTACCTCTCAGAAGAGTGACTATGTACAGAGCCAGTGTTCCAGTCCCCTGTTACGGCTTGTGCCGAGCGCCACCCGAGCAGGAGGGGGCGCCACCGTCGGTGGGAATCGTGACATCCCCTCATAGCCTTCCACAGTGGTTCCCATTTCTGTTGCTATTTTCTTTTTATCAAAGTTCTTCCTGGGGGATATGAGGTGAGAGGATGACTGATGTTTGTAGGTTTGTGTTTGTCTCCCTGTGTGGTCAGTGGTCAGCCTCCTTTTTGATTTTCAGCCAAATTAAGAATTCTCTTGTTTTGATAAGTTATTTTGTGTGTGTTAGCTGTGTTTTGAACCAAATCAGCATTTCCCCTGAATCGCTCCCCTGGCTGACTTCTCTCAGTGTGGTGGATGGGACCACCATTTCCCTGCACCTTATTGGACAGCCAGTGAACTCATCTCCTCTACTCCACTTCTCCTGCAAAACAATAATATCTTAATGTCCTATTTCTATACTAAAATCTGTGTCTCTGCTCTTAAGACCAAGAGCAGAGGACTTCAGACCAGA
Source organism: Salmo trutta (assembly GCF_901001165.1). Lineage (NCBI taxonomy): Eukaryota > Metazoa > Chordata > Actinopteri > Salmoniformes > Salmonidae > Salmo > Salmo trutta. Next base: position 39,616,287 of record NC_042990.1, on the reverse strand, counting down.
CCTTGAATATTCCGTCACGAGACGGTGGAAGAGTTCAAATCCATAGATTTCACGATTGCAATTCCAGTCTTTCCCTGACACAAACACATGTACACCTGCCTTCAATCACACACCCGGTGGGTGGCTGTGGGCTGGTGGGACATGCCTTTTAGACAGGTGATTTGCATGTCAGTTCTTCAGAATGAAAAGGCCGGAATCATGTCTGTCCGCTGAATGAACATAGACAAGGAAACCTTCACTCATCAAAAGCTTTTTAAGTCAATGAGTTGGAAGGAAAGAAAAGAGAGAGAAGAAGGATGAGTAGATTTTAAAAGGATGAAGAGAGAAGAAGGATGAGTAGATTTTAAAAGGCTGAAGAGAGAAGAAGAAGGATGAGTTGATGGAAAGGAGGAAGAGAGAAGAAGAAGGATGAGTTGATGGAAAGGAGGAAGAGAGAAGAAGAAGGATGAGTAGATGAAAAGGGGGAAGAGAAGAAGAAGGATGAGTAGATGAAAAGGAGGAAGAGAGAAGAAGAAGGATGAGTTGATGGAAAGGAGGAAGAGAGAAGAAGAAGGATGAGTAGATGAAAAGGAGGAAGAGAGAAGAAGAAGGATGAGTAGATGAAAAGGAGGAAGAGAGAAGAAGAAGGATGAGTTGATGGAAAGGAGGAAGAGAGAAGAAGAAGGATGAGTTGATGGAAAGGAGGAAGAGAGAAGAAGAAGGATGAGTTGATGGAAAGGAGGAAGAGAGAAGAAGAAGGATGAGTAGATGAAAAGGAGGAAGAGAGAAGAAGAAGGATGAGTAGATGAAAAGGAGGAAGAGAGAAGAAGAAGGATGAGTAGATTTTAAAAGGCTGAAGAGAGAAGAAGAAGGATGAGTTGATGGAAAGGAGGAAGAGAGAAGAAGAAGGATGAGTTGATGGAAAGGAGGAAGAGAGAAGAAGAAGGATGAGTAGATGAAAAGGAGGAAGAGAGAAGAAGAAGGATGAGTAGATGAAAAGGGGGAAGAGAAGAAGAAGGATGAGTTGATGGAAAGGAGGAAGAGAGAAGAAGAAGGATGAGTAGATGAAAAGGGGGAAGAGAAGAAGGCTTAACTTCTTCTGAACTGGAAAGAGAGGAGGAGGAGGAGGAGGAGGAGGAGGAGGAGGAGGGGAATTGAACATGAAGACACAGTGGAAGGGGGGAGGAGACGTGGCGTATTGCTGCCACTCAGAGAAAAATATTATTACGAGAAAATTCAGTAACTCGTTATAATGAAATAATCCATTATCTTGTTATTACGAGAAAAGACAACGCCATAACGGTAAAGATCTTGTAATAGTGAAAAATATGTGGTTTATTACAAAATTATTATCATGAAACTCTTTTTTTAATGAGAAATAGCCTATGCTTTATTATGCTGAAACGTTAGCATAGACTACTTGGCAAGCTTGGCTTCCTCTGATGCACAGGATGACACTATGGCTGGTTTAATCCAGTTGATCAACTTCTATTTTGTCCTCGGTTTGAGGCATTGGGAGATATTAGTGTCATTGAGCAATATAGACGGTGTTGTCGTTAGTTTACTTACGTACATTGCGGAGAATTGAGAGTTCTCTAAGGCTCTACGAACGGAAACAACTATCTGACCTTATTGACGTAGCATTATTCCTCATAGCATTATTCCTCATGGCATTATTGCTCGTGGCATTATTGCTCGTGGCATTATTCCTCATGGCATTATTCCTCATAGCATTATTCCTCATAGCATTATTCCTCATGGCATTATTGCTCGTGGCATTATTCCTCATGGCATTATTCCTCATAACATTATTCCTCATGGCATTATTCCTCATAACATTATTCCCCATGGCATTATTCCTCATGGCATTATTCCTCATGGCATTATTCCCCATGGCATTATTCCTCATGGCATTATTCCTTATGGCATTATTCCTCGTGGCATTATTCCTTATGGCATTATTCCTCCTCATGGCATTATTCCTCCTCATGGCATTGTTCCTCATGGCATTGTTCCTCATGGCATTATTCCTCATAGCATTATTCCCCATGGCATTATTCCTCATGGCATTATTCCTCATAGCATTATTCCCCATGGCATTATTCCTCCTGGCATTATTCCTCATAGCATTATTCCCCATGGCATTATTCCTCATGGCATTATTCCTCATGGCATTATTCCTCATAGCATTATTCCTCATGGCATTATTCGTCCTCATGGCGTTATTCCCCATGGCATTATTCCTCATGGCATTGTTCCTCCTCATGGCATTATTCCTCATGGCGTTATTCCCCATGGCATTATTCCCCATGGCATTATTCCTCCTCATGGCGTTATTCCCCATGGCATTATTCCTCCTCATAACATTATTCCTCATGGCATTATTCCTCATGGCATTATTCCCCATGGCATTATTCCTCATAGCATTATTCCTCATGGCGTTATTCCCCATGGCATTATTCCTCATAGCATTATTCCTCATGGCATTATTGCTCGTGGCATTATTGCTCGTGGCATTATTCCTCATGGCATTATTCCTCATAGCATTATTCCTCATAGCATTATTCCTCGTGGCATTATTGCTCGTGGCATTAATCCTCATGGCATTATTCCTCATAACATTATTCCTCATGGCATTATTCCTCATAACATTATTCCCCATGGCATTATTCCTCATGGCATTATTCCTCATGGCATTATTCCCCATGGCATTATTCCTCATGGCATTATTCCCCATGGCATTATTCCTCATGGCATTATTCCTTATGGCATTATTCCTCGTGGCATTATTCCTCCTCATGGCATTATTCCTCCTCATGGCATTGTTCCTCATGGCATTGTTCCTCATGGCATTATTCCTCATAGCATTATTCCCCATGGCATTATTCCTCATGGCATTATTCCTCATAGCATTATTCCCCATGGCATTATTCCTCCTGGCATTATTCCTCATAGCATTATTCCCCATGGCATTATTCCTCATGGCATTATTCCTCATGGCATTATTCCTCATAGCATTATTCCTCATGGCATTATTCGTCCTCATGGCGTTATTCCCCATGGCATTATTCCTCATGGCATTGTTCCTCCTCATGGCATTATTCCTCATGGCGTTATTCCCCATGGCATTATTCCCCATGGCATTATTCCTCCTCATGGCGTTATTCCCCATGGCATTATTCCTCCTCATAACATTATTCCTCATGGCATTATTCCTCATGGCATTATTCCCCATGGCATTATTCCTCATAGCATTATTCCTCATGGCGTTATTCCCCATGGCATTATTCCTCATAGCATTATTCCTCATAGCATTATTCCTCATGGCGTTATTCCCCATGGCATTATTCCCCATGGCATTATTCCTCTGGCATTATTCCTCATGGCATTATTCCTCATAGCATTATTCCTCATGGCGTTATTCCCCATGGCATTATTCCCCATGGCATTATTCCTCATGGCGTTATTCCTCATGGCGTTATTCCCCATGGCATTATTCCTCATGGCATTATTCCTCATGGCATTATTCCTCATGGCATTATTCCTCATGGCATTATTCCTCATAGCATTATTCCTCATGGCATTATTCCCCATAGCATTATTCCTCATGGCATTATTCCTCATAGCATTATTCCTCATGGCATTATTCCTCATAACATTATTCCTCATGGCATTATTCCTCATGGCGTTATTCCCCATGGCATTATTCCTCCTCATAACATTATTCCTCATAGCATTATTCCTCATGGCATTATTCCTCATGGCATTATTCCTCCTCATGGCATTATTCCTCATGGCATTATTCCTCATGGCATTATTCCCCATGGCGTTATTCCTCCTCATGGCGTTATTCCCCATGGCATTATTCCTCATGGCGTTATTCCCCATGGCATTATTCCTCCTCATAACATTATTCCTCATGGCATTATTCCTCATAGCATTATTCCTCCTCGTGGCATTGTTCCTCATAGCATTATTCCTCCTCGTGGCATTGTTCCTCATAGCATTATTCCTCATGGCATTATTCCCCATGGCATTATTCCTCATAGCATTATTCCTTCTTGAGCTACTGTGCCGACATGTGAAGCTTTATCGATACAAACTAATGCACCTCGCATCCAATCAGGATTAGTGGTGACCCCAAAACAGGCGTTCTAGACCCCCACTGAGGGCAACAGAGATGCAGGAAAGGTTTCTTTCTTTACAGAAACCCAGGTCCTTAACTCTCATTATAACCCTTAGTCTAACCCTTACCTTTAATCATAACCCCACAAAGCTGATGTATATCAAGGGGAGGAGAGAGGGGAGAGAGGAGAGAGAGGTGAGGTGGAGGGGAAGAGAGAGAGGAGAGGTGGAGGGGAGGAGAGAGAAGAGAGAGTGGAGGGAGAGGAGATAGGTGGAGGGGTAGAGAGAGGAGAGAGAGGAGAGGTGGAGGGGAGGTGAGGAGAGGAGATAGGTGGAGGGGTAGAGAGAGGAGAGAGAGGAGAAGTGGAGGGGTAGAGAGAGGAGAGGTGGAGGGGAGGAGAGTGGAGAGAGAGGAGAGGAGAGGAGAGAGAGGAGATAGGTGGAGGGGAGGTGAGGAGAGGAGATAGGTGGAGGGGTAGAGAGAGGAGAGAGAGGAGAGAGAGGAGAGGTGGAGGGAGGAAAGAGAGGAGAGGTGGAGGGGAGGAGAGAGAAGAGAGAGTGGAGAGAGAGGAAAGAGGTGGAGGGGAAAGAGAGAGGAGAGGTGGAGGGAAAGAGAGAGAGGAGAGGTGGAGGGATATGAGAGAGGAGAGAGAGCGGAGGTGGAGAGGTGGAGGGAGGAGAGGGAGGAGAGAGAGAGAAGAGTTGGAGGGAGGAGAGAGGAGAGGCGGAAGGGTTGAGAGAGGAGAGAGAGTGGAGGTGGAGGGGAGGAGAGGTGGAGGGGAGAAGAGAGAGGAGAGGAGAGTTGGAGGGAGGAGAGAGGAGAGGCAGAGGGGTTGAGAGAGGAGAGAGAGCGGAGGTGGAGAGGTGGAGGGAGGAGAGAGAGAGAGGAGAGTTGGAGAGAGGAGAGGCGGAAGGGTTGAGAGAGGAGAGAGAGCGGAGGAGGAGGGGAGGAGAGGTGGAGGGGAGAAGAGAGAGGAGAAGAGAGTTGGAGGGAGGAGAGAGGAGAGGCGGAGGGGTTGAGAGAGGAGAGAGAGCGGAGGAGGAGGGGAGGAGAGGTGGAGGGGAGAAGAGAGAGGAGAGGAGAGTTGGAGGGAGGAGAGAGGAGAGGCGGAGGGGTTGAGAGAGGAAAGCTGTAGGCAGATGGGTAGGCATGCTCTGGGAGCATACGTCTCCCATGACAACCCTCTGTTGCAGACGGAGACAGAGCGTGAATATCCATGAAGGTTAGACAAGCTCTACAATCTCCAATTCCTGTTTCCACACAGAGAGAGAGAGAAAGGGGGGGGGCGGAGAGAGAGAGATAGGGGGAGAGAGAGAGATAGGGGAGAGAGAGAGAGAGAGAGAGAGAGAGAGAGACGGAGGGGGGGAGAGAGAGAGAGAGGGGGGGGGGAGAGAGAGAGGGGGGGGAGAGAGGGAGAGAGAGAAACAGAGAGAGAGAGAGAGGGGGGAGAGAGACGGAGAGAGAGAGAGATGGGGTGAGAGAGGGAGAGAGAGAGAGAGAGATGGGGAGAGAGAGAGAGAGGGGGGAGAGAGAGAGAGGGGGAGAGAGATGGAGAGAGAGGGGGGGGAGAGAGAGAGGGGGGGAGAGAGAGAAACAGAGAGAGAGAGAGAGAGAGGGGGGAGAGAGACGGAGAGAGAGAGAGAGAGATGGGAGAGAGGGGGGAGAGAGAGAGATGGGGAGAGAGAGAGAGAGGGGAGAGAGAGAGAGGGGGAAGAGAGAGAGGGGGGAGAGAGAGACGGGGAGAGAGAGAGAGGGGGGAGAGAGAGACGGGGAGAGAGATGGAGGGAGAGAGAGAGAGAGAGAGAGAGGGGGGGAGGGAGAGACGGGGAGAGAGAGAGAGAGGGGAGAGAGAAACAATACAGAGATACACTACAGAAAAAGATGGAACAGCACATCAGAAATCAGCTCAATGTAATTGAAGAATCCATAGACTCTAACCACTTCTGGGAAAATTGGAAAACACTAAACAAACACAAAGAGTTATCTATCCAAAATGGAGATGTATGGGTAAACCACTTCTCCAATCTTTTTGGCTCTATAATAAAGAACAAAGAGCAAAAAAAATATACATGATCAAATACAAATCTTAGAATCAACTATTAAAGACTACCAGAACCCACTGGATTCTCCAATTAACTTGAAAGAACTACAGGACAAAATAAAAACCCTCCAACTCAAAAAGGCCTGTGGTGTTGATGGTATCCTCAATGAAATGATCAAATATACAGACAACAAATTCCAATTGGCTATACTCAAACTCTTTAACATCATCCTCAGCTCTGGCATCTTCCCCAATATTTGGAACCAAGGACTGATGATCCCAATCCACCAAAGTGGTCACAAATTAGACCCCAATAACTACCTTGGAATATGCGTCAACAGCAACCTTTGGAAAATCCTCTGCATTATCATTAACAGCAGACTCGTACATTTCCTCAGTGAAAACAATGTACTGAGCAAATATCAAATTGGCTTTTTACCAAATTATCATATAACGGACCATGTATTCACCCTGCACACCCTAATTGGCAAACAAACAAACCAAAACAAAGGCAAAGGCTTCTCATGCTTTGTTGATTTCAAAAAAGCCTACGACTCAATTTGGCATAAGGGTCTACTATAAAAATTGATGGAAAGTGGTGTTGGGGGAAAAACATACAACATTATAATATCCATGTACACAAACAACAAGTGTGCAGATAAAATAGGCAAAAAACACACACATTTCTTCCCATTGGGCCGTGGGGTGAGACAGGGATGCAGCTTAAGCCCCAAACTCTTCAACATATATATCAATGAATTGGCGAGGGCACTAGAACAGTCTGCAGCACCCGGCTTCACCCTGCAACAATCTGAAGTCAAATGTCTACTGTTTGCTGATGATCTGGTGCTTCTGTCACCAACTAAGGAGGGCCTACAGCAGCACCTAGATCTTCTGCACAGATTCTGCCAGACCTGGGCCCTGACAGTCAATCTCAGTAAGACCAAAATAATGGTGTTCCAAAAAGGTCCAGTCGCCAGGACCACAAATACAAATTCCATCTAGACACCAATGCCCTAGAGCACACAAAAAACTATACATACCTCGGCCTTAAACATCAGCGCCACAGGAAACTTCCACAAAGCTTTGAACGATCTGAGAGACAAGGCAAGAAGGGCCTTCTACGCCATCAAAAGGAACATAAAATTCAACATACCAATTAGGATCTGGCTAAAAATACTTGAATCAGTTATAGAACCCATTGCCCTTTATGGTTGTGAGGTCTGGGGTCCGCTCACCAACCAGAATTCACAAAATGGGACAAACACCAAATTGAGACTCTGTATACAGAATTCTGCAAAAATATCCTCAGCGTACAACGTAGAACACCAAATAATGCATGCAGAGCAGAATTAGGCCGATACCCACTAATTATCAAAATCCAGAAAACAGCCATTAAATTCTACAACCACTTAAAAGGAAGTGATTCCAAAACCTTCCATAACAAAGCCATCACCTACAGAGAGATGAACCTGGAGAAGAGTCCCCTAAGCAAGCTCGTCCTGGGGCTCTGTTCACAAACACAAACACACCCCACAGAGCCCCAGGACAGCAACACAATTAGACCCAACCAAATCATGAGAAAACAAAAAGATTATTACTTGACACATTGGAAAGAATAAACAAAAAAACAGTGCAAACAAGAATGCTATTTGGCCCTAAACAGAGAGTACACAGTGGCAGAATACCTGACCACTGTGACTGACCGAAACTTAAGGAAAGCTTTGACTATATACAGCCTCAGTGAGCATAGCCTTGCTATTGAGAAAGGCCGCCGTAGGCAGACCTGGCTCTCAAGAGAAGGCAGACTATGTGCACACTGCCCACAAAATGAGGTGGAAATTGAGCTGCACTTTCTAACTTCCTGCCCAATGTATGACCATATTAGACACACATATTTCCCTCAGATTACACAGATCCACAAAGAATTCGAAAGCAAACCTGATTTTGATAAACTCCCTTATCTAATAGGTGAAATACCACAGTGTGCCATCACTGCAGCAAGATTTGTGACCTGTTGCCGCAAGAAAAGGTCAACGAGTGAAGAACAAAGACCATTGTAAATACAACCCATATTTATGCTTATTTATTTTCCCTTCTGTACATTAACCATTTGTAATGTCTTTATTCTTTTGAAACTTCTGTATGTTAAATGTTTACTGTTAATTTTTATTGTTTATTTCACTTTGTATATTATCTACCTCACTTGTTTTGGCAATGTTAACATATGTTTCCCATGACAATAAAGCCCCTTGAATTGAATTGAGAGAGAGAGAGAGAGGGGGGGGGGGGGGACGGAGAGAGAGTGATACTCCACAGTCATGTTGTCAGCAACTTGATGATGGAGTTGGTGTCATGTTTGGTCACAGTATCGTGGGTGAACAGGGAGTACAGGAGGGGGCTAAGCACACACCCCTGGGGCTTCCACAAACCATCAGACTGCTGAACACTTCAACAGGACTGACCACCTGCTCTGATTCTCCACCCCTTAGCACACATACAGTGTACACACACACACACATATATATTCACGCTACAGACACACATCACAACTGTTGCTACCAGACTCTTACTATACTGCTCAGTTATACAGTTGCCCCCTTCCTCCCCTTCCCCAACTTGTGTTTAAACATTTTTATTTATTTAACCTTTATTTAACTAGGCAAGTCAGGTGTGCCTTCCAGTATTATACTGCTGAATATAATACACTGTATTATTATACTGCTGAATATATATATTAGTCTTTTCTACTGAGCCATTTACTTCCTGTTGTCATCTCTTGTTGTTGTTGTTGTCCGGAAGCAACCTGCCAGTAAACGTTTAATTGGACAATGTACAATATGTGTATCCCGTAATTACTACTAACAAAACTTGAAATATGAACTTGAAACCTGTGTTTCATTGTGGCGGATCTGTTGTTGCCTATTCCCACAACCTGGGGGCGGCCAGTCAGGAAGTCCAGGATCCAGCTGCAGAAGGAGGTGTACAGACCCAGGGCTCTGAGCTTGGTGTTGAGCATGGGAGGGAACAATAGTGTTGAATGCTGAACTGTAATCAATAAACAGCATTCTCATATAGGTGTTCCTCTTGTCCAGGTGGGATAGAGCAGCATTCAGTTCTATTGAGATTGCATTGTCTGTGGATCTATTGGGGCAATGTGCACATTTTACTGTATACAGGGTGTCTGGGATGATGGAGTTCATGTGTGCAGACACCAGTCTCTCCAGGTACAAGCCTCTCCAGGCACCAGTCTCTCCAGGCACCAGTATCTCCAGGTACCAGTATCTCCAGGTACCAGTCTCTCCAGGCACCAGTCTCTCCAGGCACCAGTATCTCCAGGTACCAGTCTCTCCAGGCACCAGTCTCTCCAGTCACCAGTCTCTCCAGTCACCAGTCTCTCCGGGCACCAGTCTCTCCAGGCACCAGTCTCTCCAGTCGCCAGTCTCTCCAGTCACCAGTCTTTCCAGGCACCAGTCTCTCCAGTCTCTCCAGGCACCAGTTTCTCCAGTCTCTCCAGGCACCATTATCTCCAGGCACCAGTCTCTCCAGTCTCTCCAGGCACCAGTATCTCCAGGCACCAGTCTCTCCAGGCACCATTATCTCCAGTATCTCCAGGCACCAGTATCTCCAGGCACCAGTATCTCCAGGCACCAGTATCTCCAGTCTCTCTGTTAGAGCCGATTTGGACATATTTGTATAAAAGACAGAACATACAGAGCTCCATGTATGTGTGTGTAAATATTTTAAATATGAATGTACAGTTGAAGTCAGAAGTTTATATACAACTTAGCAAAATACATTTAAACTCAGTTTTTCACAATTCCTGACATTTAATCCTAGTAAAAAATCCCTGTCAGTTAAGATCACCACTTTATTTTAAGAATGTGAAATGTCAGAATAATAGTTGAGAGTATGATTTATTTCAGCTTTTATTTCTTTCATCACATTCCCAGTGGGTGACAAGTTTACATACACTCAATTAGTATTTGGTAGCATTGCCTTTAAATTGCTTAACTTGGGTCAAACGTTTCGGGGAGTCCTTCCACAAGCTTCCCATAATAAGTTGGGTGAATATTGGCCCATTCCTCCTGACAGAGCTTGTGCAACTCAGTCAGGTTTGTAGGCCTCCTGGCTTGCACACACTTTTTCAGTTCTGCCCACAAATTTTCTATAGGATTGAGGTCAGGGCTTTGTGATGGCCACTCCAATACCTTGACTTTGTTGTCCTTAAGCCATTTTCCCACAACTTTGGAAGTATGCTTGGGGTCATTGTCCATTTGGGAGACCCATTTGCGACCAAGCTTTAACTTCCTGACTGATGTCTTGAGATGTTGCTTCAATATATTCACATATTTTTCCTTTCTCATGACGCCATCTATTTTGTGAAGGGCACCAGTCCCTCCTGCAGCAAAGGACCCCCACAACATGATGCTGCCACCCCCGTGCTTCACGGTTGGGATGGTGTTCTTTGGCTTGCAAGCCTCCCCCTTTTTCCTCCAAACATAACGATAGTCATTATGGCCAAACAGTTCTATTTTTGTTTCATCAGACCAGATGATATTTCTCCAAAAAAGTACGATCTTTGTCCCCATGTGCAGTTGCAAACCGTAGTCTGGCTTTTTTATGGCGGTTTTGGAACAGTAGCTTCTGTTTTGCTGAGCGGCCTTTCAGGTTATGTTGATATCGGACTCGTTTTACTGTGGATATAGATACTTTTGTACCTGTTTCCTCTAGCATCTTCACATCGTCCTTTGCTGTTGTTCTGGGATTGATTTGCACTTTTCGCACCAAAGTACATTCCTCTCTAGAAGACAGAACACGTCTCCTTCCTGAGCGGTATGATGGCTGCTTGGTCCCATGGTGTTTATACTTGCATACTATTGTTTGTACAGATGAACGTGGTACCTTCAGGCATTTGGAAATTGCTCCCAAGGATGAACCAGACTTGTGGAGGTCTACAGTTTTTTTCTGAGGTCTTGGCTGATTTGTTTTGATTTTCCCATGATGTCAAGCAAAGAGGCACTGAGTTTGAAGGTAGGCCTTGAAATACATCCACAGGTAGACCTACAATTGACTCAAATTATGTCATTTTCTGGAATTTTCCAAGCTGTTTAAAGGCACAGTCACCTTAGTGTATGTCAACTTCTGACCCACTGGAATTGTGATACAGTTAATTATAAGTTAAATAATCTGCCTGTAAACAATTGTTGGAAACATTACTTGTGTCATGCACAAAGTAGATGTCCTAACCGACTTGCCAAAACTATAGTTTGTTAACAAGAAATTTGTGGAGTGGTTGAAAAATGAGTTTTAATGACTCCAACCTGAGTGTATGTAAACTTTCGACTTCAACTGTCTATGATGAAATATTAGGTACGTACCTTTATGATTTATATTTACCTGACTGAGATATATTCATTTGTTGTTAGTGCAACTTAGTTTTTGTCCCCCCCTCTTGCCCATTCATTGCACTGTGATAAGTGTGTTAGGATAAAGGCAAGAAGTTGGGCCTTAGGGGGCGGGGGACTCCTAGCTAGACATACAGACACACAGACCTACATACATACAGACACACAGACCTACATACATACCTACAGACCTACATACATACATACCTACAGACCTACATACATACAGACCTACAGACCTACATACATACAGACCTACAGACCTACATACATACAGACCTACAGACCTACAGACATACAGACCTACACACCTACAGACAGACAGACAGACAGACAGACAGACAGACAGACAGACAGACAGACAGACAGACAGACAGACAGACAGACAGACAGACAGACAGACAGACAGACAGACAGACAGACATACAGACCTACATACATACCTACAGACAGACAGACAGACAGACAGACAGACAGACAGACAGACAGACAGACAGACAGACACACACACACATACATACAGACACACAGACCTACATACATACCTACAGACAGACAGACAGACAGACAGACAGACAGACAGACAGACAGACAGACAGACAGACAGACAGACAGACCTACATACATACAGACCTACATACATACCTACAGACAGACAGACAGACAGACAGACAGACAGACAGACAGACAGACAGACAGACAGACAGACAGACAGACCTACATACATACAGACACACAGACCTACATACATACAGACACACAGACCTACCTTCCTACCTACAGGCAGGCAGGCATACATACATACAGACAGACATACATACAGACACACAGACCTACATACATACAGACACACAGACCTACATACATACATACATACCTACAGACCTACATACATACATACCTACAGACCTACATACATACAGACCTACAGACCTACATACATACAGACCTACAGACCTACAGACATACAGACCTACACACCTACATACAGACAGACAGACAGACAGACAGACAGACAGACAGACAGACATACCTACAGACAGACAGACAGACAGACAGACAGACAGACAGACAGACAGACAGACAGACAGACAGACAGACAGACCTACATACATACAGACCTACATACATACCTACAGACAGACAGACAGACAGACAGACAGACAGACAGACAGACAGACAGACAGACAGACAGACAGACAGACAGACATACAGACACACAGACCTACATACATACAGACACACAGACCTACCTTCCTACCTACAGGCAGGCAGGCATACATACATACAGACAGACATACATACAGACACACAGACCTACATACATACAGACCTACATACCTACCTACCTACCTACCTACCTACCTACCTACCTACAGGCAGGCAGGCAGGCAGGCAGGCAGACAGACAGACAGACAGACAGACAGACAGACAGACAGACAGACAGACAGACAGACCTACATACATACCTACAGACAGACAGACAGACAGACAGACAGACAGACAGACAGACAGACACACACACACATACATACAGACACACAGACCTACATACATACCTACAGACAGACAGACAGACAGACAGACAGACAGACAGACAGACAGACAGACAGACAGACAGACAGACAGACCTACATACATACCTACAGACAGACAGACAGACAGACAGACAGACAGACAGACCTACATACATACAGACACACAGACCTACATACATACAGACACACAGACCTACCTTCCTACCTACAGGCAGGCAGGCATACATACATACAGACAGACATACATACAGACACACAGACCTACATACATACAGACACACAGACCTACATACATACATACATACCTACAGATCTACATACATACATACCTACAGACCTACATACATACAGACCTACAGACCTACATACATACAGACCTACAGACATACAGACCTACACACCTACATACAGACAGACAGACAGACAGACAGACAGACAGACCTACAGACATACCTACAGACAGACAGACAGACAGACAGACAGACAGACAGACAGACAGACCTACATACATACAGACCTACATACATACCTACAGACAGACAGACAGACAGACAGACAGACAGACAGACAGACAGACAGACAGACAGACAGACAGACATACATACAGACACACAGACCTACATACATACAGACACACAGACCTACCTTCCTACCTACAGGCAGGCAGGCATACATACATACAGACAGACATACATACAGACACACAGACCTACATACATACAGACCTACATACCTACCTACCTACCTACCTACCTACCTACCTACCTACCTACCTACAGGCAGGCAGGCAGGCAGGCAGGCAGGCAGGCAGACAGACAGACAGACAGACAGACAGACAGACAGACAGACAGACAGACAGACCATATTATTACTTTTTCATATCAAATTATCTATGCTTTAAGTTGATTGGAGAATCATTTTTTGTTAGATATAAGAATATATATTTTTTTTGTTGCACCATATCCCTGGATCTCATTGAATGTTTTGGCCATTTGGAAACTTTGAATGTGGACTGTATACGTATGCAACAACCCTGCTTTCAGGCTAGGGCAGTGGGTATGGTCAAGAGGAAAGGAAGCCACCAGTCTCTCCAGGCACCAGTCTCTCCAGGCACCAGTCTCTCCAGGCACCAGTCTCTCCAGGCACCAGTCTCTCCAGGCACCAGTCTCTCCAGACACCAGTCTCTCCAGGCACCAGTCTCTAAAGGCACCAGTCTATCCAGACACCAGTCTCTCCAGGCACCAGTCTCTCCAGTCTCTCCAGGCACCAGTCTCTCCAGTCTCTCCAGACACCAGTCTCTCCAGGCACCAGTCTCTCCAGGTACCAGTCTCTCCAGGCACCAGTCTCTCCAGGCACCAGTCTCTCCAGGCACCAGTCTCTCTAGGCACCAGTCTCTCCAGGCACCAGTCTCTCCAGGCACCAGTCTCTCCAGTCTCTCCAGACACCAGTCTCTCCAGTCTCTCCAGGCACCAGTCTCTCCAGTCTCTCCAGGTACCAGTCTCTCCAGGCACCAGTCTCTCCAGTCTCTCCAGGCACCAGTCTCTCCAGGCACCAGTCTCTCCAGGCACCAGTCTCTCCAGTCTATCCAGACACCAGTCTCTCCAGGCACCAGTATCTCCAGGCACCAGTCTCTCCAGGCACCAGTCTCTCAAGGCACCAGTCTCTCCAGTCACCAGTCTCTCCAGGCACCAGTCTCTCCAGTCTCTCCAGGCACCAGTCTCTCCAGGCACCAGTCTCTCCAGGCACCAGTCTCTCCAGTCACCAGTCTCTCCAGGCACCAGTCTCTCCAGGCACCAGTCTCTCCAGTCTCTCCAGGCACCAGTCTCTCCAGGCACCAGTCTCTCCAGTCTCTCCAGACACCAGTCTCTCCAGTCTCTCCAGGCACCAGTCTCTCCAGTCTCTCCAGTCACCAGTCTCTCCAGGCACCAGTCTCTCCAGTCACCAGTCTCTCCAGACACTAGTCTCTCCAGGCACCAGTCTCTCCAGGCACCAGTCCCTCCAGTCTCTCCAGACACTAGTCTCTCCAGACACTAGTCTCTCCAGTAACCAGTCTTACAGCCTGGGACTAGGACAGCTTGAATATATCCATGAAGATGCATGACAGTTTGTGTGTTTAAGCTCTGAGCACATGGCTGGGAATTCCTTCTGTTATCGCGGCTTTGCAAATGTTAACCCCTTTTAAAAGACATAGAGCCTGCTGGTCATCCGGGTCACACAGACAAACACACATATATAGACAAACACTCACACACACACAGCAGAGAGAGATAGAGAGAGAGAGAGAGAGAGAGAGAGAGACAGAGAGAGAGAGACAGAGACAGACAGAGAGAGAGAGACAGAGCGAGAGAGACAGAGACAGAGACAGACAGAGAGAGAGAGACAGAGCGAGAGAGACAGAGAGAGAGAGACAGAGAGAGAGAGACAGCGAGAGAGAGACAGCGAGAGAGAGAGAGATGCTCTTAGGTTGTGAATGTTGTCAGCAGGATACCTTAGCAAACACAAAAAAACAGAGTGGTGTGTGTGGAGTGGAGTAGTGTGTATGTGTGCCTGTGTGTGTGGAGTAGTGTGTAATCTGTTACCATCTGGCAAGTGGTAGAGCAATGGGTCTCGGACCAACAAGCTTCTTCCACCAGACCATAACCCTAACTGTCTCCATGCCCAGACCTAAAGCCTATCTGCACCTCAGTGACTGTTTACACCCTAAAGCCAATCTGTACCTCAGTGACTGTTTACACCCTAAAGCCTATCTGCACCTCAGTGACTGTTTACACCCTAAAGCCTATCTGCACCTCAGTGACTGTTTACACCCTAAAGCCTATCTGCACCTCAGTGACTATTTAATCAGACTCTCCACACATCCAACCCCTACACACAAGCACACATATACTGTAGATAACCACACACAAACACACAAACTCACACACAAGCACACACCCGAGCACACGAGCACACGCACGAGCACACACACGAGCACACGAGCACACGCACGAGCACACGAGCACACACACGAGCACACGAGCACACACACGAGCACACACACGAGCACACACACGAGCACACACACGAGCACACGAGCACACACACGCGCACACGAGCAAACACACGAGCACACGAGCACACACACGAGCACACGAGCACACACACGAGCACACGAGCACACACACGAGCACACGAGCACACACACGAGCACACACACGAGCACACGAGCACACACACGAGCACACGCACGAGCACACGAGCACACACACGAGCACACGAGCACACACACGAGCACACACACGAGCACACGAGCACACACACGAGCACACGCACGAGCACACGAGCACACACACGAGCACACGCATGAGCACACGAGCACACGCACGAGCACACGAGCACACACACGACCACACACACGAGCACACACATGCATTCAGACACACATAGGGGAGAGTAAACTAAGCCAAAAGGATTAGCTGAGTCACCCCTTGTTTCTGGAAAACATACACAAAATGAATCACGTACCCAAATATTTAGGAAGAGGTCTGCGAAGAAAGAAATCACATGGAAAACGTGGTCAGCAGATCAGAAAAGTCAAATTATTGTATTTTTTTTTAAAGAGGTTTCATGGCGGTCATATCATTTCCAAAGTAGATAATTCTAAAATCGACATCAGTTGGGGTCTCCATAATCAAGTCAAAACAAATGGGATTTGTCACATGCGCCGAATACAAGTGGAGACTTTGCTAAGAAATTCTTACTTACGAGCCCTTTTCCCAACAATGCAGCTAAAACATTGGAAAAAGTTACTAAAGCTACTAAACCTAACATGAAAGTTAATCCATGTATCTGTGTGGGTTTCTGATAGAGAATCAGAGAGATAAACGCTACGATAGAGAATCAGAGAGAGAGAGGCTATGATAGAGAATCAGAGAGAGAGGCTATGATAGAGAATCAGAGAGAGAGAGAGAGGCTGTGATAGAGAATCAGAGAGAGAGAGAAGCTATGATAGAGAATCAGAGAGAGAGAGAAGCTATGATAGAGAATCAGAGAGAGAGAGAGGGGCTATGATAGAGAATCAGAGAGAGAGAGAGAGGCTATGATAGAGAATCAGAGAGAGAGAGAGAGGCTATGATAGAGAATCAGAGAGAGAGAGAGAGGCTATGATAGAGAATCAGAGAGAGAGAGGCTATGATAGAGAATCAGAGAGAGAGAGGCTATGATAGAGAATCAGAGAGAGAGGCTATGATAGAGAATCAGAGAGAGAGAGAGAGGCTGTGATAGAGAATCAGAGAGAGAGAGAAGCTATGATAGAGAATCAGAGAGAGAGAGAGAGAGATGGGGCTATGATAGAGAATCAGAGGAGAGAGCGAGAGGGCTAATGATAGAGAATTCAGAGGAGAGAGAGGCTATGATAGAGAATCAGAGAGAGAGAGGCGTATGATAGAGAATCAGGAGAGCTGAGAGAGAGGCAATTGATAGAGACTCAGGAGGACGGGATGAGAGGCTATGATTAGAGAATCAGATGCGAGAGGCGAGAGGCTTATTATAGAGAATCAGAGAGAGAGAAGAGGCCTATGGATCGAGAATCAGGAGAGAGAGAGAGAGGCTATGATAGAGAATCCGCGAGAGAGAGCGGCTTATGATAGAGAATCAGAGAGAGGAGGCTATGATAGAGACTCAGCTGAGAGAGAGAGCTTATTGAATAGAGAATCAGAGAGAGACTATGATAGGAGAGATTCAGCCGAAGAGAGAGGCTAATGATTAGCGAATCAAGAGAGAGATAGAGAGAGCGGCTATTATAGAGAATCAGAGAGAGAGAGAGGCTATGAGTAGAGAATCAGAGAGAGAGAGAGGCTATGATAGAGAATCAGAGAGAGAGAGAGGCTATGATAGAGAATCAGAGAGAGAGAGAGGCTATGATAGAGAATCAGAAGAAAACATGGAATCTGATAAACATATCAAACATTTTGCCTACCAGTTTCATGGGCTTAGTAGTGGAATAGATTGTGTATGTGATTCTCTCTGTGTGTGTGTGTGTAGTGGAGTATAGTGTGTTCCTGCTGAATGCATGCATTAGACAGAAGGTCATTTCTTAGCCAGGGGCCTGAGTGACCTTCACAGAACGCTTCCACTCTTCCCTTTTCACACATAGGAACATCACCACTACAGCACTACGCTACGGCCCTCTGATCCTGATGTCCTGCTCTACACACATAGGAACATCACCACTACAGCACTACGCTACGGCCCTCTGATCCTGATGTCCTGCTCTACACACATAGGAACATCACCACTACAGCACTACGCTACGGCCCTCTGATCCTGATGTCCTGCTCTACACACATAGGAACATCACCACTACAGCACTACGCTACGGCCCTCTGATCCTGATGTCCTGCTCTACACACATAGGAACATCACCACTACAGCACTACGCTACGGCCCTCTGATCCTGATGTCCTGCTCTACACACATAGGCACGCACGAACACACACACACACACACACGCACCTTCTCTCTCTCTCCTTCTCTTTCTCTCTCCCTCTCCATCTCTTTCTCTCTCTCTCCCCTCTCTTTCTCTCGCTCTCTCTCTCCTTGTCTCCCTCTCTCTCTCTCCCTCTCTGTCTCTCTCTCCCCTCTCTGTCTCTCGCTCTCTCTCTCCTTGTCTCTCTGTCTTTCTCTCTCTCTCTCTCTCTCTCTCTCTCTCTTTCTCTCTCTCTCTCTCTCTCTCTCGCCCCCTGTCTCTCTCCCTCTCTCTCTATGTCTCTCTCTCCCTGTCTCTCTCTCTCCCTGTCTCTCTCTCTCTCCCTGTCTCTCTCTCTCTCCCTGTCTCTCTCCCTGTCTCTCTCTCTCCCTGTCTCTCCCTCCCTGTCTCTCTCTCTCCCTGTCTCTCCCCCCTCTATCTCTTTCTCTGGTCGGCACGGCTACAGACACGACGTGTTGGCTCAGAGTTTTCTGATTTTGATTGACAATTCAGATCGTCCAATTACATCGTCCAGAACGATTATTTGAGACTCTTCCCCAATCGGTGCAGGCCTGAGGCGGTCCTTAGGCACATTTGTTGTCAAGGGTGACGCAAGCGTTCATTCATTTTCACTAAAAGGAGAGAGCGCACGAGAGAGAGAGAGAGTGAGTCAACGGGACAACTTGCTGTAGTGGAGTAGACTTCACTTGTTTCAGAGCTTTTGAGAAAATAATTGCAGCAACACCGTGAAAAGATTGATCTGAAGAATCTAGTGTTCTTCCACACATTCCAAGGTAAGTAGATAGCTAAACAGGCGTTGTTTTCATCAATTGAGACTAGACAACCTAATAGTAATTTCTTGCGTAATGATATTAACATGTATAGTGGCATAGTAGTCAAACCATGTTATATGTGTATCATTACACACAAGTCAAAGAAAAGACAAAGTGACACACATACGCGATGCACACACAGACACACATGCACACAATAACAACAAAGGGCATGAGCGTTTGGGGATTTCTTTGCGCAGATCTCTCTCTCTGTCTCTCCCCCTCTCCCTCCCCCTCTCTTGTTCCTCTCTCTCTCTCTCTCTCTCTCTGAATTCAATTCAATAAATGTTTTTTTGGCATGTTGGTTGGTTGTCACTGTTGCCAAAGCAACGTATAGGACATTTTACAAAAATGAACAGTATTTATTTACTATTCATTTTACTTAGTAAAAACAAACAAGTTATCAATATGTTTGACCAAAAATATTAATTAATATAAACAAAAAACAATCATTCCTGGATAATTATACACAAAAAAGAAAACAAAAAAGCTACAAATTGAGAAATTAAAGCAACAAGTGTATGAATAGGTAGGAGCTGTTATTATTATTATTATTATTCTCTGTTATATTACGACAGGCCAGGACAATCTGCAGCTTGATCCAGTGTCTTGTACAGATGTTCTCCTCAAAAGATCTCTCTCTCTCTCTCTCTCTCTCTCTCTCTAGGTTTCATAAATTCACAAATAGCGATTAAATATTCACTTACTTTTTGAAAATCTGCCTCTGATTTGTCATCCAAAGGGTCCCAGCGATAACATGTAGTGTCGGTTTATATCTATATCTGGCGCCATCGATTTGAGTAATCCACTCGTTCAACATGCAGAGAAAGGAAACTCTCTCTGTAGGTGATGGCTTTGTTATGGAAGGTTTAGGAAACACAACCTTTTAGGTGGTTGTCGAATTTAACGGCTCTTTTCTGGATGTTGATAATTAGCGGGTATCGGCCTAATTCTGCTCTGCATGCATTATTTGGTGTTTTACGTTGTACACTGAGGATATTTTTGCAGAATTCTGCATGCAGATTCTCAATTTGGTTTTTGACCCATTTTGTGAATTCTTGGTTGGTGAGCGTACCCCAGACCTCAAAACCATAAAGAGAAATGTGTTCATTAATTAACTGATGCAAGTATTTTTTGCCAGATCCTAATTGGTTTGTCGGATTTTATCTTCCTTTTGATGGCATAGAAGGCCCCTCTTGCCTTGTCTCTCAGGTATTTTACAGCTTTGTGGAAGTTACCTGTGGCGCTGATGTTTAGGCCGAGGTATGTATAATTTTTTTGTGGGCTCTAGTGCAACGGTGTCTAGATGGTATCTGCATTTGTGATCCTGGCAACTGGACCTTTTTTGGAACACCATTATTTTTGTCTTACTGAGATTTACTGTCAGGGCCCAGGTCTGACAGAATCTGTGCAGATTACAGTGGCTTGCAAAAGTATTCACTCCCCTTGGCATTTTTCCTATTTTGTTGCCTTACAACCTGGAATTAAAATTGATTTTTTGGGGTTTGTATCATTTGATTTACACAACATGCCTACCACTTTCAAGATGCAAAATATTTTTTCATGTTAATCAAACAAGAAATAAGACAAAAAAATTGAAAACTTGAACGTGCATAACTATTCACCCCGCAAAGTCAATCATTTGTAGAGACACCTTTTGCAGCAATTACAGCTGCAAGTCTCTTGGGGTATGTCTCTATAAGCTTGGCACATCTAGTCATGGCATTTTTGCCCATTTTTCAAGGAAAAAACTGCTTCAGCTCCTTCAAGTTGGATGGGTTCTGCTTGTGTATAGCAATCTTTAAGTCATACACAGATTCTCAATTGGATTGAGGTCTGGGCTTTGACTAGGCCATTCCAAGACATTTAAATGTTTCCCCTTAAACCACTTGAGTGTTGCTTTAGCAGTATGCTTAGGGTCATTGTCCTGCTGGAAGGTGAACCTCTGTCCCAGTCTCAAATCTCTTGAAGACTGAAACAGGTTTCCCTTAAGAATTTGTATTTTGCGCCATCCATTATTCCTTAAATTCTGACCAGTTTCCCAGTCCCTACCGAAGAAAAACATCCCCACAGCATGATGCTGCCACCACCATGCTTCACTGTGGGGATGGTTTTCTCGGGGTGTTGAGAGGTGTTGGATTTGCTCCAGACATAGCATTTTCCTTGATGGCCAAAAAGCTCAATTTTAATCTTATCTGACCAGAGTACCTTCTCCGTATGTTTGGGGAGTCTCCCACATGCCTTTTGGCGAACACCAAACATGTTTTATTTTTTTTTCTGGCCACTCTTCCATAAAGCCCAGCTCTGTGGTGTGTATGGATTAAAGTGGTCTTACAGACAGATACTCCAATCTCTGCTGTGGAGCTTTGCAGCTTCTTCAGGGTTATCTTTTTAACATAATCACATGACCCTTTTGGTGACAGTAAAAACATTCACGGATTTCATGAAAAGGCTTAGGGTTGTCAGAGGAAAAGCAACCTGAACGAGGCACTGATGACGTAATCGGTCGGCCTTCAAAACGAGGTGCACCAAAGACATTCTTGTGTGTCAAAGCGTACTCATCTGCCAACACTGCTACCTGGGCCACCTCCGCAAATATCCCCCTTGGGAACAAATGTTTGGACACACCCCACGGGGTCCGCTTAAAGTTTTGAAGGAGCATATCTTATCTCCTACACCCAGTAGTGCCCCTAAAAATGTGTTGGATTATGTCAGTAAGATGCAGGGGAGACTGCACGCCGCATGTGCCCAAAAAGTCTCTCTCCTCTACTCAAAAACGCATTAAGTTGCATTATGACAAAAAGGCTGTTGGCCGTTCTTTTGCACCAGGGGATCAAGTTTTAGTTTTGTTGCTAATCCCTGGCTCATCTCTGTCAACACATTTTTCTGGACCATATCTTGTTGAAAAGAAACTCAGTGACACCAATTATGTGATAAAGACCCCAGATCGGAGGCGTTCTTCCCGAGTGTGTCATGTTAACATGCTGAACGCATATTACGTGCGTGATTCTCTCAACAGGTTAATGCAAAGAAAAGGGAGGTAATGAAAAGTGAGGTAGCTTATTTATTACAGAATGACATGGCAAGACCCAGTAACAGCTCCTGGAGTTCCCCGTGTATTCTTGTTCCTAAGCCTGACGGTACGTCTCGCTTATGTATGGACTATCGTCGAGTAAATGCCGTTACAAAGTATGTGTGGTTGTGGTTTTCATTATTGGAATTGCTTACTTATTTGTGTTATTCTGTTTCATTTGTTCCCAGGGGAGAAGGGGAAGGCATCTAGGGAATGCTTAGGCAAGAGGCCCGCTGGCATTCATTACCCGTAGTAGTTTTCTGTCTATGCACACAAGGAAAGACCTGGGCGGACCATCCCCTGTATTTTGGTTAGTGCACCAGGTGGTGCTAGTTAGGTAAGTAGTGGGTAGGCAGTTAAGGTAGGAAAGGTAAGGTAGGAGAGGGGGCTTTGATATTTACTTTCTTTGCTTTGGTTCCGTCCAGCCCCTTTTCCCCAAACTTACCGTGCGACGGAATAAATTCCTTGTAAACGGTAATTCTCTGCCTTTTGTCATCCTTACTCACACCTACAGTCCATACCTCTTTCACACCATGGAGAGTGGCTCAGTTGGTAGAGCATGGTGTTTGCAATGCCAGCATGGTGTATGCAACGCCAGGGTTGTGGGTTTGATTCCCAAGGGGGGCCAGTACAAAAAAATTAATGAAATGAATGTATTCACTACTGTAAGTTGCTCTGGATAAGAGCGTCTGCTAAAATGACAAAAATGTTTTAAAAAAAATGTTGAGTTGTAGCAGGGTGTTGCGTTCCCTCTTCTGAGAGCGTAACATAATGCGCCCACCTGGGAACAAATGAAACAGAGTAACATAAGTAAGCAATTCCAATAATTAAAACCACAGTTCTATTGGCGCACACACACATACCTCAAATCAGCAGCTACACAATACTTAAGAAAACTCTGAACAACACAGAATTAGCCATCAGCCTTCTCTCTCAGCAATCATCTTTCTTCTGAGCAACAGAACACTGGCTTATAAAGCTTCAGAAGGAGTTGTTAATTGGAGACAGCTGTGTCCTGACGAGGGGGCGGGGTCAGCTCTCCAATCAGCAATGGGGCCGAACAATCAGCTGCTTGGGGAATTTCAGGAATCCATACCTGAAACACACTCACAAATACAACACAGAAACTAGGGAACGTAACACCATATTTTGACATTTTTTTAAGAATGGATTTAATGGTGCCCTGTGGGATGTTCAAAGTTTCAGATATTTTTTTATAACCCAACCCTGATCTGTACTTCTCCACAACTTTGTCCCTGACCTGTTTGGAGAGCTCCTTGGTCTTCATGATGCCACTTTCTTGGTGGCGCCCCTTTGCTTAGTGGTGTTGCAGACTCTGGGGCCTTTCAGAACAGGTGTACAGTATATATACAGAGATCATGTGACAGATTGCACACAGGTGGACTTTATTTAGCTAATTATGTGACTTCTGAAGGTAATCGGTTGAACCAGATCTTATTTAAGGGCTTCATAGCGAAGGGAGTGAATATGTATGGTATGCACCCACTGCTTTGTCGTTTTTTATTTTTTAGAAGTTATTTTTTCTATTTCACTTCACCAATTTGGACTATTTTGTGTTTGTCCATTACATGAAATCAAAATAAAAATCCATTTAAATTACAGGTTGTAATGCAACAAAATAGGAAAAATGCCAAAGGGGGTAAATACTTCTGCAAGGCACTGTATCTAGGTACTGCTATAGGCCCTCTTTGGTTGGGGACAGAAGCACCAAATAATCAGCAACCAGTAGATATTTGCCTTCAGATTCTAGTAGGGTGAGGCCGTGTGCTGCAGACTGTTCTAGTCCACTTTCCAATTCTTTGATATCTATGTTGAAGAGGATAGGGCTTAAGCTGCATCCCTGTCTCACCCCACGACCCTGTGGAAAGAATGTGTGTTTTTTCAAAATTTTAACAGCACATTTGTTGTTTGTGTACATGGATTTTATAATGTCTTTCCCCAACACCAGTTTCCATCGATTTGTATAGCAGACTCTAATGTCAAATTCAGTCAAACGTTTATTTTTAATCAACAAAGCATGAGAAGACTTTGCCTTTGTTTTGGTTTGTTTGTTTGTTAATTAGGCTGTGCAGGGTGAATACGTGGTCTGTCCTACAGTAATTTGGTTAAAAGCCAATTTGACATTTGCTCAGTACATTGTTTTCACTGAGGAAATGTACGCGTCTGCTGTTAATGATAATGCAGAGGTTTCCCAAGGTTACTGTTGACGCTCTCTCTCTTTCTCTCTGTATCTTTTCTCTTTTTCTCTTTCTCTAATGGGAATGCAGTAACAGGTGCATCTGATGCTTTGCCATGGTGACAATCTGTTAGCTCGCCTTAAATGCGCACTGAAACGAACGTTTGTTCGTTCTTTTCCCAGAAATCAACAAGTGTCAGTGAGTGAGGACGTAAACTCAGTAAAAAAAGAAACATACCTTTTTTTGGACCCTGTCTGTCAAAGATAATTCGTAAAAATCCAAATAACTTCACAGATCTTCATTGTAAATGGTTTAAACTCTGTTTCCCATGCGTGTTCAATGAACCATAAACAATTAATGAACATACACCTGTGGAACGATCGTTAAGACACTAACAGCTTATAGACAGTAGGCAATTAAGGTCACAGTTATGAAAACTTAGGACACTAAAGAGGCCTTTCTACTGAAAAACAGCGAAGAGCCCGGATCTCAATCCCATTGAGCACGTCTGGGACCTGTTGGATCGGAGGGTAAGGGCTAGGGCCATTAACCCCCAGAAATGTCTGGGAACTTGCAGGTGCCTTGGTGGAAGAGTGGGGTAACATCTCACAGCAAGAACTGGCAAATCTGGTGCAGTCCATGAGGAGGAGATGCACTGCAGTGCTTAATGCAGCTGGTTTGCCACACCAGATACTGACTGTTACTTTTGATTTTGACCCTTTGTTCAGGGACACATTATTCAATTTCTGTTAGTCACATGTCTGTGGAACTTGTTCAGTTTATGTCTCAGTTGTTGAATCTTGTTATGTTCATACAAATATTTACACAAGTGAAGTTTGCTGAAAATAAAACGCAGTTGACAGTGAGAGAACGTTTCTTTTTTTGTTGTTGCTGAGTTTAGAATAAGGACATGAGAAATAGACCGCTAAAATCCTGTTGAAAATAAATAAGCATCATGGTTTGATTTTATTGAGACATCAGTGCTTGGATGTCCTTCGTGCTTTAAAACAACTTTTAGAACGTAGCAATATCTATCTGTGCCGTAATGGTACCTGGTTACCTATAGAGTTAACCAGGTCAACCGTGACAGAAGTCAGTATCCATCCATGTCTGAGGACGTTGAGAGATGACGTGGAAACCTGCCGCTACGGGCAACAGCGAACCCTGCGCACAGCTTTGTGGACGCGGATGGTGAATAGGCATGAAGGCATCTACCTCCGGTGCTATAGGGTTGCAGGTTGATATCCAGCGATAGAAAGTTGTTTTTGAGATTTTGGTTTTAATCTTATTCTAAAATCTTAACTCTTACCTTAACCATTCAGAATTAATGCTTAACCTTAAGATTTTAGAGTTAATGCCCAGTTTGGAAAACATGCATGAAAGTCTAATTCTGATATGAGACTGTGCATTACTTTTGACCAGAGCCCTATGTGTCTTGGTCTTCAGTAGAGGGAATAGAGGGCCATTTAGAGAGATAGAGATTCACAATCGCGTACTCGGTATATAGCGAGATACAGGATTATACTTGGTAGGTAGAGAGATACAACACCTACATGGTAGATAGAGAGATACAGTAGACCACTTGGTAGGTAGAGAGATACAGTATCCTGCTTGGTAGATATAGACATACCGAATCATACTTGGTAGATAGAGATAGAGCGATACAGCAGGCTACTTGATAGACAGAGAGATACAGCAGGCTACTTGGTAGACAGAGAGATAGAGAGATACAGCAGGCTACTTGGTAGACAGAGAGATACAGCAGGCTACTTGGTAGACAGAGAGATACAGCAGGCTACTTGGTAGACAGAGAGATACAGCAGGCTACTTGACAGACAGAGAGAAAAAAGATACATCAGACTACTTGATAGGTAGAGAGATACATCATACTACTTGGTACAGTAGATAGAGAGCTAGAGGGATACATCATTCTACTTGATAGATAAAGAGATGCAGTATTCTACTTGGTAGATAGATACATACAGTAGTCTAGTTGTTAGATAGAGAAATACAGCTACTTACTTGGTAGATAGAGAGATACAGGATCCTACTTGGTAGACAGAGAGATACAGTATACTACTTGGTAGATAGAGAGATACAGCGTCCTACTTGTTAGATAGAGAGATACAGTATCCTACTTGGTAGATAGAGAGATACAGCATCCTACTTGGTAGATAGAGAGATACAGCATACTACTTGGTAGATAGAGAGATACAGCCTACTACTTTGTAGTTTGAGAGATACAGAGCCGACTTGGTAGTTAGAGAGATACAGCATCCTACTTGGTAGATAGAGAGATACCGGCTCCTACTTGGTAGTTAGAGAGATACAGAGCCGACTTGGTAGTTAGAGAGATACAGCATCCTACTTGGTAGATAGAGAGATACAGAGCCGACTTGGTAGTTAAAGAGATACAGGGCCGACTTGGTAGTTAGAGAGATACAATAGCGTATTTGATAATTTGGGGTCCCTGGTTGAAAAAAACATTATTGCACCTGCCAAGAGGTGTGTATAATTTATGACACAGTTCTTATTCATACTGTTGCACAATTCCGTTTCTATAGCGACAAATCCCCCCTCTCTCTCTCTCTCTCTGTCTCTCTCTCTCTCTCTGTCTCTCTCTCTGTCTCTCTCTCTCTCTGTCTCTCTCTCTGTCTCTCTCTCCTCTGTCTCCCTCTGTCTCTCTCTCCTCTCTCTCTCTCTCTCTCTCTCTCTCCTCTCTCTCTCTCCTCTGTCTCCCTCTGTCTCTCTCTCTCTCTCTCTCTCTCTCTGTCTCTCTCTCTTCTCTCTCTCTCTCTCTCTCTCTCTCTCTCTCTCTCTCTCTCTCTCTCTCTCTCCTCTGTCTCCCTCTGTCTCTCTCTCTCTCTCTCTCTCGCTCTGTCTCTCTCTCTGTGTGTGTGTGTGTATGTGTGCATGGCCAAGCCCTCACCAACACTAAACCTCCACTAGTGATTTATTTAATCCTGTATCATTTTGGGGCATTACTTAAAAAATGGTGCACTTGAACATTGTTTGTGACTCAGAAAAGAGCAAAATACCATGATTAAAGGAATAAACTTCAGGACCCCGGGACCAGGAATAAGTCAGAAACTTCAGCACCAGGATTAACCCTGAAACACTGCTCGAGATTAGAGTATTGTAATGCAAAGGAAGACAGTCCCGCTAGTTGTTTAGTTACATTGTTTAACTTTTTCAACAATGGTATAATGAGATGTCCATTTAGCTAAATGGGGCGGCAGATAGCCTAGTGGTTAGAGCGTTGGACTAGTAACCGAAAGGTTGCAAGATTGAATCCCCGAGCTGACAAGGTAGCTGACAAGGTAAAAGTCGTTCTGCCCCTGAACAAGGCAGTTAACCCACTGTTCCTAGGCCGTCATTGAAAATAAGAATTTGTTTTTAACTGACTTGCCTACTTAAATAAAGGTTAAATAAAAAAAGCCACCCTGTTGTTACCAGCACTATTCCACCATGTTGTTACCAGCACTATTCCACCATGTTGCTACTAGCACTATTCCATGTTGCTACCAGCACTATTCCAGCATGTTGCTACCAGCACTATTCCACCATGTTGCTACCAGCACTATTCCACCATGTTGCTACTAGCACTATTCCATGTTGCTACCAGCACTATTCCAGCATGTTGCTACCAGCACTATTCCACCATGTTGCTACCAGCACTATTCCACCCTGTTGCTACCAGCACAATTCCACCATGTTGCTACCAGCACTATTCCACCATGTTGCTACCAGCACTATTCCACCATGTTGCTACCAGCACTATTCCACCATGTTGCTACCAGCACTATTCCACCATGTTGCTACCAGCACTATTCCACCATGTTGCTACCAGCACTATTCCACCATGTTGCTACCAGCACTATTCCACCATGTTGCTACCAGCACTATTCCACCATGTTGCTACCAGCACTATTCCACCATGTTGCTACCAGCACTATTCCACCATGTTGTTACCAGCACTATTCCACCATGTTGTTACCAGCACTATTCCACCATGTTGCTACCAGCACTATTCCACC
This sequence comes from Salmo trutta, assembly GCF_901001165.1. NCBI lineage: Eukaryota > Metazoa > Chordata > Actinopteri > Salmoniformes > Salmonidae > Salmo > Salmo trutta. Next base: position 39,587,608 of record NC_042990.1, on the reverse strand, counting down.
ATGTTGCTGCCAGCACTATTCCACCATGTTGCTACCAGCACTATTCCACCATGTTGCTACCAGCACTATTCCACCATGTTTCTACCAGCACTATTCCACCATGTTGCTACCAGCACTATTCCACCATGTTGCTACCAGCACTATTCCATGTTGCTACCAGCACTATTCCATGTTGCTACCAGCACTATTCCACCATGTTGCTACCAGCACTATTCCATGTTGCTACCAGCACTATTCCACCATGTTGCTACCAGCACTATTCCACCATGTTGTTACCAGCACTATTCCATGTTGCTAACAGCACTATTCCACCATGTTGTTACCAGCACTATTCCATGTTGCTACCAGCACTATTCCACCATGTTGCTACCAGCACTATTCCACCATGTTGCTACCAGCACTATTCCACCATGTTGCTACCAGCACTATTCCACCATGTTGCTACCAGCACTATTCCACCATGTTGCTACCAGCACTATTCCACCATGTTGTTACCAGCACTATTCCACCATGTTGTTACCAGCACTATTCCACCATGTTGCTACCAGCACTATTCCACCATGTTGCTACCAGCACTATTCCACCATGTTGCTACCAGCACTATTCCACCATGTTGCTGCCAGCACTATTCCACCATGTTGCTACCAGCACTATTCCACCATGTTGCTACCAGCACTATTCCACCATGTTGCTACCAGCACTATTCCACCATGTTGCTACCAGCACTATTCCACCATGTTGCTACCAGCACTATTCCACCATGTTGCTACCAGCACTATTCTACCATGTTGCTACCAGCACTATTCCACCATGTTGCTACCAGCACTATTCCACCATGTTGCTACCAGCACTATTCCACCATGTTGCTACCAGCACTATTCCACCATGTTGCTACCAGCACTATTCCACCATGTTGTTACCAGCACTATTCCACCATGTTTCTACCAGCACTATTCCACCATGTTGCTACCAGCACTATTCCACCATGTTTCTACCAGCACTATTCCATGTTGCTACCAGCACTATTCCACCATGTTGCTACCAGCACTATTCCACCATGTTGTTACCAGCACTATTCCACCATGTTGCTACCAGCACTATTCCACCATGTTGCTGCCAGCACTATTCCACCATGTTGCTACCAGCACTATTCCACCATGTTGCTACCAGCACTGTTCCACCATGTTGCTACCAGCACTATTCCACCATGTTGCTACCAGCACTATTCCACCATGTTGCTACCAGCACTATTCCACCAACTGAGAAAGTCAACCACTAGAATTGAAATGCTCTTTTTGCTTGAGGCAGGTCAGCAGGCACACTGAAACAACTGAACCAATCATAAGTCCAGTAGTCTGGTGACATCACAGTACAAGTAGACCTACGGGATCGATAGGTCAACTGCTATCGATCAGACAGTGACAGTGTGTCTGTTGATGTTATTGACCTCTCTCATCTGACAGACCGCGCTCATCATGGCCACATTTACGTCAGAGAAATTGGCTTTGTGTGCGTTGGCACATTTCATTCAGCGTATATGTAATACACTATTGTAGACCGTTACACAAACCTACATCAACTAGAGGAGGCTGATGGTAGTTGCTATATCTCCTCCCACCAGCCTCCTTTGATACAAACGTACACAATACTACCGGTCACTGGTCCAGTTTCTTGCCCGGTTACATTGCAGACGCATGACAGATCTCACAACGCACATGATATGTTATAGCAATCTGCCTGACTGCTGCCCAGTGGATGATGTGGCACACAACCGTTGGTTGACACAATGCAACGTCTGCAATGTAGTCGGACAGGAACTTGATCAAATTGTCCGTTGGCACATTTATAGAGCATTAATTTAAACACTCTATTTGTAACGCAGTCTGTCATTGGCTAAGCAAAAAAAAAAGAGGTCAGTAGCCTATCACAGCCCCCAGTGTCTCAGGGCTGTGGTTTGGGAGTGGGTACTCAGTAGTGGGTTAATGTTGGGAGTGGGTACTCAGTAGTGGGTTACTGTTGGGAGTGGGTACTCAGTAGTGGCTTACAGTTGGGAGTGGGTTCTCAGTAGTGGGTTACAGTTGGGAGTGGGTACTCAGTAGTGGGTTACAGTTGGGAGTGGGTTCTCAGTAGTGGGTTACAGTTGGGAGTGGGTACTCAGTAGTGGGTTACAGTTGGGAGTGGGTTCTCAGTAGTGGGTTACTGTTGGGAGTGGGTACTCAGTAGTGGGTTAATGTTGGGAGTGGGTACTCAGTAGTGGGTTCTTAGTAGTTGGTTACAGTTGGGAGTGGGTACTCAGTAGTGGGTTACAGTTGGGAGTGGGTACTCAGTAGTGGGTTAATGTTGGGAGTGGGTACTCAGTAGTGGGTTACATTTGGGAGTGGGTACTCAGTAGTGGGTTATATTTGGGAGTGGGTACTCAGTAGTGGGTTATAGTTGGGAGTGGGTACTCAGTAGTGGGTTACAGTTGGGAGTGGGTACTCAGTAGTGGGCTACTGTTGGGAGTGGGTACTCAGTAGTGGGTTACAGTTGGAAGTGGGTACTCAATTTTCGGTTACTGTTGGGAGTGGGTACTCAGTAGTGGGTTAATGTTGGGAGTGGGTACTCAGTAGTGGGTTACATTTGGGAGTGGGTACTCAGTAGTGGGTTCTTAGTAGTTGGTTACAGTTGGGAGTGGGTACTCAGTAGTGGGTTACAGTTGTAAGTGGGTACTCAATTTTCGGTTACTGTTGGGAGTGGGTACTCAGTAGTGGGTTAATGTTGGGAGTGGGTACTCAGTAGTTGGTTACAGTTGGGAGTGGGTACTCAGTAGTGGGTTACAGTTGGGAGTGGGTACTCAGTAGTGGGTTACAGTTGGGAGTGAGTACTCAGTAGTTGGTTAATGTTGGGAGTGGGTACTCAGTAGTTGGTTACAGTTGGGAGTGGGTACTCAGTAGTGGGTTACATTTGGGAGTGGGTACTCAGTAGTGGGTTAATGTTGGGAGTGGGTACTCAGTAGTGGGTTACTGTTGGGAGTGGGTACTCAGTAGTGGGTTACAGTTGGGAGTGGGTTCTCAGTAGTGGGTTACTGTTGGGAGTGGGTACTCAGTAGTGGGTTAATGTTGGGAGTGGGTACTCAGTAGTGGGTTCTTAGTAGTTGGTTACAGTTGGGAGTGGGTACTCAGTAGTGGGTTCTTAGTAGTTGGTTACAGTTGGGAGTGGGTACTCAGTAGTGGGTTACAGTTGGGAGTGGGTACTCAATAGTGGGTTAATGTTGGGAGTGGGTACTCAGTAGTGGGTTACATTTGGGAGTGGGTACTCAGTAGTGGGTTATATTTGGGAGTGGGTACTCAGTAGTGGGTTATAGTTGGGAGTGGGTACTCAGTAGTGGGTTACAGTTGGGAGTGGGTACTCAGTAGTGGGCTACTGTTGGGAGTGGGTACTCAGTAGTGGGTTACAGTTGGAAGTGGGTACTCAATTTTCGGTTACTGTTGGGAGTGGGTACTCAGTAGTGGGTTAATGTTGGGAGTGGGTACTCAGTAGTGGGTTACATTTGGGAGTGGGTACTCAGTAGTGGGTTCTTAGTAGTTGGTTACAGTTGGGAGTGGGTACTCAGTAGTGGGTTACAGTTGTAAGTGGGTACTCAATTTTCGGTTACTGTTGGGAGTGGGTACTCAGTAGTGGGTTAATGTTGGGAGTGGGTACTCAGTAGTTGGTTACAGTTGGGAGTGGGTACTCAGTAGTGGGTTACAGTTGGGAGTGGGTACTCAGTAGTGGGTTACAGTTGGGTGTGGGTACTCAGTAGTGGGTTAATGTTGGGAGTGGGTACTCAGTAGTTGGTTACAGTTGGGAGTGGGTACTCAGTAGTGGGTTACATTTGGGAGTGGGTACTCAGTAGTGGGTTAATGTTGGGAGTGGGTACTCAGTAGTGGGTTACTGTTGGGAGTGGGTAATCAGTAGTGGGTTACAGTTGGGAGTGGGTACTCAGTAGTGGGTTAATGTTGGGAGTGGGTACTCAGTAGTGGGTTACTGTTGGGAGTGGGTACTCAGTAGTGGGTTACAGTTGGGAGTGGGTACTCAGTAGTGGGTTACTGTTGGGAGTGGGTACTCAGTAGTGGGCTACTGTTGGGAGTGGGTACTCAGTAGTGGGTTACAGTTGGGAGTGGGTACTCAGTAGTGGGTTACTGTTGGGAGTGGGTACTCAGTAGTGGGTTAATGTTGGGAGTGGGTACTCAGTAGTGGGTTACTGTTGGGAGTGGGTACTCAGTAGTGGGTTACTGTTGGGAGTGGGTACTCAGTAGTGGGTTAACGTTGGGAGTGGTAACTCAGTAGTGGGTTACAGTTGGGAGTGGGTACTCAGTAGTGGGTTAATGTTGGGAGTGGGTACTCAGTAGTGGGTTACTGTTGGGAGTGGGTACTCAGTAGTGGGTTAATGTTGGGAGTGGGTACTCAGTAGTGGGTTACAGTTGGGAGTGGGTACTCAGTAGTGGGTTAATGTTGGGAGTGGGTACTCAGTAGTGGGTTACTGTTGGGAGTGGGTACTCAGTAGTGGGTACTCAGTAGTGGGCTACTGTTGGGAGTGGGTACTCAGTAGTGGGTTACAGTTGGGAGTGGGTACTCAGTAGTGGGTTACTGTTGGGAGTGGGTACTCGGTAGTGGGTTACTGTTGGGAGTGGGTACTCAGTAGTGGGTTACATTTGGGAGTGGGTACTCAGTAGTGGGTTAATGTTGGGAGTGGGTACTCAGTAGTGGGTTAATGTTGGGAGTGGGTACTCAGTAGTGGATTACTGTTGGGAGTGGGTACTCAGTAGTGGGTTACTGTTGGGAGTGGGTACTCAGAAGTGGGTTACAGTTGGGAGTGGGTACTCAGTAGTGGGTTACAGTTGGGAGTGGGTACTCAGTAATGGGTTACAGTTGGGAGTGGGTACTCAGAAGTGGGTTAACGTTGGGAGTGTGTACTCAGTAGTGGGTTAACATTGGGAGTGGGTACTCAGTAGTGGGTTAATGTCATCCTGTTTTGGGTTATGACTAAAGACTGAGTTATCACTGGAAACAATGTTCTCAGGTGGCAGATGGGATTTAGGTGTCTCGACAGAAGACCATTGTAGGGCCAGAACAGGTCCAAACAGTTGTCCTCTGTTAGCCTGCTTAAAGGGGCAATATGCAATTGTTACATCCATATCTTGGGACGTCTAAATTAATGATATACAGTACCAGCCAAAAGTTTGAACACACCTGCTCATTCCAGGGATTTTCTTCATTTTTTAATATTTTCGACATTGTAGAATAATAGTGAAGACATCAAAACTATGAAATAACACATATGGAATCATGTACTGTAGTAACTTAAAAAGTGTTAAACAAATCAAAATATATTGTCAATTTTATATTCTTCAAAGTAGCCACCCTTTACCTTGATGACGGCTTTGACAAATCTGATTTGATTTGATTTGAATCTTGAATAATATTGAATTTACAAATGCACAAATATCATACCCCCAAAAAAGAGGTTAGCATTTTTTGGAGGGCATGATATAAAATGCTAACCTCCCCTGTTATTGTAATGGTGAGAGGTTAGCATGTCTTGGTGGTATGATATAAAATGCTAACCTCCCCTGTTATTGTAATGGTGAGAGGTTAGCATGTCTTGGTGGTATGATATAAAATGCTAACCTCCCCTGTTATTGTAATGGTGAGAGGTTAGCATGTCTTGGGAGTATTATATAAAATGCTAACCTCCCCTGTTATTGTAATGGTGAGAGGTTAGCATGTCTTGGGAGTATGATATACATTTAACATTACATTTAAGTCATTTAGCAGACGCTCTTATCCAGAGCGACTTACAAATTGGTGCATTCACCTTATGATATCCAGTGGAACAACCACTTTACAATAGTGCATCTAAATCTTTTTGGGGGGGGGTTAGAAGGATTACTTTATCCTATCCCAGGTATTCCTTAAAGAGGTGGGGTTTCAGGTGTCTCCGGAAGGTGGTGATTGACTCCGCTGTCCTGGCGTCGTGAGGGAGCTTGTTCCACCATTGGGGTGCCAGAGCAGCGAACAGTTTTGACTGGGCTGAGCGGGAACTGTGCTTCCTCAGAGGTAGGGAGGCGAGCAGGCCAGAGGTGAATGAACGCAGTGCCCTTGTTTGGGTGTGGGGCCTGATCAGAGCCTGAAGGTACGGAGGTGCCGTTCCCCTCACAGCTCCGTAGGCAAGCACCATGGACTTGTAGCGGATGCGAGCTTCAACTGGAAGCCAGTGGAGAGAGCGGAGGAGCGGGGTGACGTGAGAGAACTTGGGAAGGTTGAACACCAGACGGGCTGCAGCGTTCTGGATGAGTTATAGGGGTTTAATGGCACAGGCAGGGAGCCCAGCCAACAGCGAGTTGCAGTAATCCAGACGGGAGATGACAAGTGCCTGGACTAGGACCTGCGCCGCTTCCTGTGTGAGGCAGGGTCGTACTCTGCGAATGTTGTAGAGCATGAACCTACAGGATCGGGTCACCGCCTTGATGTTAGTGGAGAACGACAGGGTGTTGTCCAGGGTCACGCCAAGGTTCTTAGCACTCTGGGAGGAGGACACAAGGGAGTTGTCAACCGTGATGGTGAGATCATGGAACGGGCAGTCCTTCCCCGGGAGGAAGAGCAGCTCCGTCTTGCCGAGGTTCAGCTTGAGGTGGTGAGCCGTCATCCACACTGATATGTCTGCCAGACATGCAGAGATGCGATTCGCCACCTGGTTATCAGAAGGGGGAAAGGAGAAGATGAATTGTGTGTCGTCTGCGTAGCAATGATAGGAAAGACCATGTGAGGATATGACCGAGCCAAGTGACTTGGTGTATAGCGAGAATAGGAGAGGGCCTAGAACAGAGCCCTGGGGGACACCGGTGGTGAGAGCACGTGGTGCGGAGACAGATTCTCGCCACGCCACCTGGTAGGAGCGACCTGTCAGGTAGGACGCAATCCAAGCGTGGGCCGTGCCGGAGATGCCCAGCTCGGAGAGGGTGGAGAGGAGGATCTGATCGTTCACAGTATCAAAGGCAGCAGATAGGTCTAGAAGGATGAGAGCAGAGGAGAGAGAGTTAGCTTTAGCAGTGCGGAGAGCCTCCGTGACACAGAGAAGAGCAGTCTCAGTTGAATGCCCAGTCTTGAAACCTGACTGATTAGGATCAAGAAGGTCATTCTGAGAGAGATAGCAGGAGAGCTGGCCAAGGACGGCACGTTCAAGAGTTTTGGAGAGAAAAGAAAGAAGGGATACTGGTCTGTAGTTGTTGACATCGGAGGGATCGAGTGTAGGTTTTTTCAGAAGGGGTGCAACTCTCGCTCTCTTGAAGACGGAAGGGACGTAGCCAGCGGTCAAGGATGAGTTGATGAGCGAGGTGAGGTAGGGGAGAAGGTCTCCGGAAATGGTCTGGAGAAGAGAGGAGGGGATAGGGTCAAGTGGGCAGGTTGTTGGGCGGCCGGCCGTCACGAGACGCGAGATTTCATCTGGAGAGAGAGGGGAGAAAGAGGTCAAAGCACAGGGTAGGGCAGTGTGAGCAGGACCAGCGGTGTCGTTTGGCTTAGCAAACGAGGATCGGATGTCATCAGCCTTCTTTTCAAAATGGTTGACGAAGTCATCCGCAGAGAGAGAGGAGGGGGGGGAGGGGGGAGGAGGATTCAGGAGGGAGGAGAAGGTAGCAAAGAGCTTCCTGGGGTTAGAGGCAGATGCTTGGAATTTAGAGTGGTAGAAAGTGGCTTTAGCAGCAGAGACAGAAGAGGAAAATGTAGAGAGGAGGGCGTGAAAGGATGCCAGGTCCGCAGGGAGGCGAGTTTTCCTCCATTTCCGCTCGGCTGCCGGGAGCCCTGTTCTGTGAGCTCGCAGTGAGTCGTCGAGCCACGGCGCAGGAGTGGAGGAACTATTTGCACATCATTACAACACTGTATAAATAAATATTATGACATTTGAAATTCTCTGAGTGTAATGTTTACTGTTCATTTTGATTGTTATTTGTGTTTTATCTATTTCACATGCTTTGGCAATGTTAACATACGTTTCCCATGCCAATAAATCCTTTCAATTAAATTCAAAGTGAGGGAGAGTGAGACATGTTGTAACAACACACACAGAGAGAGATACCTGTTGTATCAACAGAGAGAGAGACCTACATTTACATTTTAGTCATTTAGCAGACACTCTTATCCAGAGCGACTTACAGTAGTGAACGCATACATTTCACACATGTTTTTCCTCCGTAATGGTCCCCCATGGGAATCGAACCCACAACCCTGGTGTTGCAAACAACATGCTCTACCAACTGAACCACACGGGACCTGTTGTAACAAGAGAGAGAGATACCTGTTCTAATAACACAGAGAGAGAGACCTGTTCTAATAACACACAGAGAGAGAGACCTGTTCTAATAACACAGAGAGAGAGATAGACCTGTTCTAACAATATATAGAGAGAGTTGGGGAGAGAGGTACAGAGAGAGAGAGTTAGGGGAGATAGGTACAGAGAGAGAGAGTTGGGGAGAGAGGTTTAGAGAGAGAGAGTTGGGGAGAGAGGTACAGAGAGAGAGAGTTGGGGAGAGAGGTACAGAGAGAGAGAGTTGGGGAGAGAGGTACAGAGAGAGAGTGAGTTGGGGAGAGAGGTACAGAGAGAGAGAGTTGGGGAGAGAGGTACAGAGAGAGAGAGTTGGGGAGAGAGGTATAGAGAGAGAGAGTTGGGGAGAGAGGTACAGAGAGAGAGAGTTGGGGAGGGAGGTACAGAGAGAGAGAGTTGGGGAGAGAGGTACAGAGAGAGAGTGTTGGGGAGGTAGAGAGAGAGAGAGTTGGGGAGGGAGGTACAGAGAGAGAGAGTTTGGGAGAGAGGTATAGAGAGAGAGAGAGTTGGGGAGAGAGGTACAGAGAGAGAGAGTTGGGGAGAGAGGTATAGAGTGAGAGAGTTGGGGAGAGAGGTATAGAGAGAGAGAGTTGGGGAGAGAGGTATCGAGAGAGAGTTGGGGAGAGAGGTACAGAGAGAGTTGGGGAGAGAGGTACAGAGAGAGAGAGAGTTGGGGAGAGAGGTACAGAGAGAGAGTTGGGGAGAGAGGTACAGAGAGAGAGAGTTGGGGAGAGAGGTATAGAGAGAGAGAGTTGGGGAGAGAGGTACAGAGAGAGAGTTGGGGAGAGAGGTACAGAGAGAGAGTTGGGGAGAAAGGTACAGAGAGAGATATACAAGGGTATGTTCTATTGTCACACCAGTCATTTTTGTTGTAGCTATTTTTCCCCAGACAAATCGAATCAAATCAAATTGTATTTGTCACATATGCCGAATACAATCAATCAAATGTGTTTATAAAGCCCTTTTTACATCAGCTGATGTGTCAAAGTGCTGAACAGAAACCCTGCCTAAAACCCCAAACAGCAAGCAATGCAGGTGTAGAAGCACGGTGGCTAGGAAAAACTCCCTAGAAAGGCCAAAACCTAGGAAGAAACCTAGAGAGGAACCAAGCTATGAGGGGTGGCCAGTCCTCTTCTGGCTGTGCCGGGTGGAGATTATAACAGAACATGGCCAAGATGTTCAAACGTTCATAGATGAACAGCAGGGTCAAATAATAATAATCACAGTGGTTGTCGAGGGTGCAACAGGTCAGCACCTCAGGAGTAAATGTCAGTTGGCTTTTCAGAGCCGATCATTTAGAATTAGATACAGCAGGTGCATAAGAGAGAGTTGAAAACACCAGGTCCGGGACAAGGTAGCACTTTCAGTGAACAGGTCAGGGTTCCATAGCCGCAGGCAGAACAGTTGAAACTGGAGCAGCAGCACGACCAGGTGGACTTGGGGCAGCAAGGAGTCATCAGGCCAGGAAGTCCTGAGGAATTGTGCTAGGGCTCAGGTCCTCTGAGAGAAGAGATAAAGAGAGAAAGAGAGAGAGAGGGAAAGAGAGATAGAGAAAGAGAGAATTAGAGAGAGCATACTTAAATTCACACAGGACACCAGATAAGACAGGAGAAATACTCCAGATATAACAGACTGACCCTAGCCCCCTGACACAAACTATTGCAGCATAAGTACTGGAGGCTGAGACAGGAGGGGTCGGGAGACACTGTGGCCCCATCCGACGATACCCCCGGACAGGGCCAAACAGGCAGGATATAACCCCGCCCACTTTGCCAAAGCACAGCCCCCACACCACTAGAGGGATAACTTCAACCACCAACGTAGTACCCTGAGACAAGGCCGAGTATAGCCCACAAAGATCTCCGCCACGGCACAACCCAAAGGGGGGCGCCAACCCAGACAGGAAGATCACGTCAGTGACTCAACCCACTCAAGTGACGCACCCTTCCTATGGATGGCATGAAAGAGCACCAGTAAGCCAGTGTCTCAGCCCCCATAATAGGGTTAAAGGCAGAGTATCCCAGTGGAGAGAGGGGAACTAGCCAGGCAGAGACAGCAAGGGTGGTTCGTTGCTTCAGTGCCTTTCCGTTCACCATCACACCCCTGTGACAGACTACACTCAATAATAGGACTGAAGAGATGAGTCTTCAGTAAAGACTTAAAGGTCGTGGGTGGCACTGTGTGCTCTTTTCGAAGGATTGGTCCTGGCCTTTTCAATAAGGACTTAAAGGTCGAGACCTTACAATGAAATGCTTATTTAAAAGCCCTTAACCAACAATGCAGTTTTATTAAATACCCCAAAAAGTAAGAGGTAAATAACAATAGCAGGGCTATATACAGGGGTTTACGGTACAGAGTCAATGTGGAGGCTATATACAGGGGTTTACGGTACAGAGTCAATGTGGAGGCTATATACAGGGGTTTACGGTACAGAGTCAATGTGGAGGCTATATACAGGGCTTTACGGTACAGAGTCAATGTGGAGGCTATATACAGGGTATTACGGTACAGAGTCAATGTGGAGGCTATATACAGGGGTTTACGGTACAGAGTCAATGTGGAGGCTATATACAGGGGTTTACGGTACAGAGTCAATGTGGAGGCTATATACAGGGGTTTACGATACAGAGTCAATGTGCGGGGTCACCGGTGTCGAGGTCATTGAGGTAATATGTACATGTAGGTAGAGTTATTAAAGTAACTATGGGGGGGGGGGGGCAATGCAAACAGTCTGGGTAGCCATTTGATTAGATGTTCAGGAGTCTTATGGCTTGGGTGTAGAAGCTGTTTAGAAGCCTCTTGGACCTAGACTTGGTGCTCCAGTACCGCTTGCTGTGTGGTAGCAGAGTGAGTCTATGACTAGGGTGGCTGGAGTCTTTGACAATTTTTAGGGTCTTCCTTTGACACCGCCTGGTATAGAGGTCCTGGATGGCAGGAAGCCCCAGTGATGTACTGTGCCTTACGCACTACCCTCTGTAGTGCTTTGGGATCGGAGGCTGAGCAGTTGCCGTACCAGGCAGTAATGCAACCCATCAGGATGCTCTCGATGGTGCAGTTTTAGAACCTTTTGAGCAAACTTAATGATGGTGTTGGAGTCGTGCCTGGCCGTTCAGTCATAAGTGAACAGGGAGTACAGGAGGGGACTGAGCACGCACCCATGAGGGGCCCCCTTGTTGAGTATCAGCGTGGCGGATGTGTTGTTACCTACCCTTACCACCTGGGGATGGCCCGTCAGGAAGTCCAGGATCCAGTTGCAGAAGGAGGTGTTTTCTCCCAGGGTCCTTAGCTTAGTGGTGAGCTTTGAGGGCACTATGGTGTTGAACACTGAGCTGTAGTCAATGAATAGCATTCTCACATAGGTGTTCCTTTTTTCCAGGTGGCAGCGTAGAGTAAAATAGAGATTGCATCATCTGTGGATCTGTTGGTGCGGTATGCAAATTGGAGGGTCTAGGGTTTCTGGGATAGTGGATATGGATGGATCTTGATGTGGATGCATCTTATTTAACTTCTTCAGGATCGGTGAAAATTCAAAAGAACGGTTGTTTTTTTTCTACTGAGTTTGTAGAGTACTGAGTTTGTAGAGTATTGAGTTGGTAGAGTACTGAGGTTGTAGATTACTGAGTTTGTAGAGTACTGAGTTTGTAGAGTATTGAGGTGGGTGTCCCTTCTACAGGACGGTTGAGCTAACGTAGGCTAATGTGGATATCATGAGGTTGTAAGTAAGAAGAACATTTCCCAGAACATAGATTTTGGCCAATATCAGAATTGTCTAAGTTGCACCTGGGCTGGAATAATACATTATGGTCTTTCTCTTGCATTTCAAAGATGATGGTACAAATCAAAACAACAGAATGGTTGGTTTTTTTCTTCTTTCTTTCACCAGATCTAATGTGTTATTTTCTCCTACATTCCTTTCACATTTCCACAAACCTCTAAGTGTTTCCTTTCAAATGGTACCAAGAATATGCATATCCTTGCTTTAGGGCCTGAGTTACAGGCAGTTAGATGTCATTTTAGGCGACAATTTTATAAAAGGGTCCGATCCTGAAGAGGTTTTTAAGTTTCTGTATCAGTCGAGGTTTTTATTTGTTATACCTAACTTGCTGCCATCCGTTACATTGGCACTGTTATTGTTGTTGGCATAGGTTAGGTTGTTGTTGGAACTCTGGGATACGGTCTGGATAAAGATTTGGGTGGCTTTTTACAAGTTGTCCGGACAACTAATAATTCATGATCTCTTGTGACAGTTCTATCTATCTATCTATCTATCTATCTATCTATCTATCTATCTATCTATCTATCTATCTATCTATCTATCTATCTATCTATCTATCTATCTATCTGTCTATCTGTCTATCTGTCTATCTATCTATCTATCTATCTATCTATCTATCTATCTATCTATCTATCTATCTATCTGTCTATCTATCTATCTATCTATCTATCTATCTGTCTATCTATCTATCTGTCTATCTGTCTATCTGTCTATCTGTCTGTCTGTCTGTCTGTCTGTCTGTCTGTCTGTCTGTCTGTCTGTCTGTCTGTCTGTCTGTCTCTCTGTCTCTCTGTCTCTCTGTCTCTCTGTCGCGGCTTGTGTTGATGACATTTGAAATGTCTTTATTCTTTTGGAACTTCAGTGAGTGTAATGTTAACTGTTACATTTTTTACTGTTTAAGTGATAAGCGTCCAGCTAGCGGGACACCAGCCGACAACATCCGGTGAAATTGGAGGGTGCACAATTCAAATAAATAATCGTAATATTAAACATTCATTAACATACAAGTCTCTTATATCATTTAAAAGCTTATATTCTAGTGTTCCTCTGTGGAGATGGGAGAACCTTCCAGAAGGACAACCATCTCTGCAGCACTGCACCAATTAGGCCTTTATGGTAGAGTGGCCAGACGGAAGCCACTCCGCAGTAAAAGGCAAATGACAGCCCACTTGGAGTTTGCCAAAAGGCCCCTAAAGACTCAGACCATGAGAAACAAGATTCTCTGGTCTGATGAAACCAACATTGAACTCTTTGGTCTGAATGCCGTCACGTCTAAAGAAAACCTGCCACCATCAATACGGTGATGCATGGTGGTGGCAGCATCATACTTTGGGGATGTTTTTCAGCAGTAGGGACTGGGAGACTAGTCAGGATGAGGCAAAAGTGAACGGAGCAAAGTACAGAGAGATCATTGATGAAAACCTGCTCCAGAGCACTCAGGACCTCAGACTTGGAAAAAAGTTCACATTCCAACAGGACAACAACCCTAAGCACACAGACAAGACAACGCAGGTGTGGCTTCGGGACAAGTTTCTGAAGGTCCTTGAGTAACCCAGCCAGAGCCCATACTTGAACCCGATTGAACATCTCTGGAGAAACCTGAAAATAGCTGTGCAGCAACGCTCCACATCCAACCTGACAGAGCTTGAGAGATTCTACAGAAAAGAATGGGAGAAACTACCCAAATACAGGTGTGCCAAGCTTGTAGCATCATACCCAAGAAGACTATAGTCTGTAATTGCTGCCAAAGGTGCTTTAATAAAGTATTGAGTAAAGGGTCTGAATACTTATGTAAAAAAAAAATCAGTTTTTCTTTGTCAGTTGCATTCAGAAAATGTTCAGACCCCTTGACTTTTTCCACGTTTTTGTTACGTTAAAGCCTTATTCTAAAATTGATTATCTTTTTTGGGATGGGGGCAGCATTCGGAATTTTGGAGGAAAAGCGTGCCCAAAGTAAACTGCCTGCTACTCAGGCCCAGAAGCTAGGGTATGCATATAATTGGTAAATTTGAATAGAACACGCTCTGAAGTTTCCAAAACCATTAAAATAATGTATGCGAGTATAACACAACTGATATGGCAGGCAGAAACCTGAGGAAAATCCATCCAGGAAATGCTATTATTTTGAAATGGCTGTTTTTCCATTGAAAGCCTATACACCATACAAAGACTTATGACCCAGTTCACGATCCCTATGGCTTTCACAACATGTGGCCAGTCTTTAGGCATTGTTTCAGGCTTTTACTCTGCAAAATGAGGGAGAAACACCACTTTCAATGAGAGGACAGTGGAAATTTCCAGACATGAGTCCTGCGCGTGACCGGGAGCGCGCCTATCTTGTTTTTCCTTTTCTATTGATGAAGCTATTGTCCGGTTGAAATATGATCGATTATTTATGACAAAAACAACCTGAGGTTTGATTATAAACATCGTTTGACATGTTTCTACAAACTTTTATGGTACTTTTTTTTATTTTTCATTTGCCTGCTGTGACCGCGCTTTGTTCCAATGGATTACTGAACAAAACGCACCAACAAAACAGAGGTTTTTGGACATAAAAAGGGACTTTATCGAACAAAACAAACATTTATTGTGTAACATGGAGTCCTGGGAGTGCCACCAGGTGAAGATCATCAAAGGTAAGTGATTAATCTTATCGCTATTTCTGACTTTTGTTACTCCTCTACTTGGCTGGTTACTGTTTGTAAGGATTTGTCTGCTGGGCACTGTTCTCAGATAATCGCATGGTTTGCTTTCGCCGTAAAGTCTTTTTGAAATCTGACACTGCTGCTGGATTAACAGCAAGATAAGCTTTATTTTTATGTATTGCACTTGTGATTTTATGAAAGTTAAATATTTATAGTAATTTAATTTGAATTTGGCACGCTGCAATTTCACTGGATGTTGACGCTAGCGTCCCACTGATCCGAAAGAAGTTAAATTGTTGTTTTTTTAACAGCTATTTTCTGGTCTCTCCAGAGATGTTCAATCGGGTTCAAGTCTGGGTTTTGGCTGGGCCACTCAAGGACATTCAGAGACTTGTCCCGATGCCACTCCTGCGTTGTCTTGACTGTCTACCACTCTTTTTCTCAATTAAGTAGCTATCAGCAACTGGGCTTCCCGTAGGGGTGGGAGGGCCAAGAGACCAGAGATGGCAGAACAAAGTAATCGGGTTGGGGTTTAGGGTTTGAGCATAGCCTGAAGGAAGGGAGGGGCAGTTTCTCTTGCTGCTGCGTTGGCAAGCACCATGGTCTTATAGTGAATATGACCTGGGACTGGAAGCCAGTGGAGGAAGTCCGGAGGAACCTGGTGACATGGGAAAACTTGTGAAGGTAGAAAACCAGGCAGAGATAGCGAGAAGCAAAAAGATATATATATACATATATCTATACAAAACCAGGCAGAGATAGCGAGAAGCAAAAAGAGATATATATATACATATATCTATACAAAACCAGGCAGAGATAGCGAGAAGCAAAAAGAGATATATATATACATATATCTATACAAAACCAGGCAGAGATAGCGAGAAGCAAAAAGAGAAAGATGCTATGTGAGAAGCATGTTAAATGGAGAGAGAATGACAGGTCATGACAGTATCTCAATCTCTCTCTCTCTCTTTCTCTGTCAGACTACTCTCTCTTTCCTTATCTCCCTCTCTCCCCTTTCTACCCTCTCTCTCTATATATATATATATATTTTTCTCTCTCTATATATACATATATCTATACAAAACCAGTCAAAAGTTTGGACACACCTACTAATTCAAGAGTTTTTCTTTATTTTTACTATTTTCTAAATTGTAATATAATAAGACATTAACACTACGAAATAACACATATGGAATCATGTAGTAACCAAAAAAGTGCTTAAAAAAATCTAAATGTATTTTAGCAGCGTTCTGAATAAGATTCAGTGGTTTGATAGCACAAGCGGGGAGCCAAGCCAACAGCAAGTTGCAATAGATGAAACCTGCCTGGATTAGGGTCTGCGCCGCTTCCTGTGTGAGGTAGGGTCATACTCTACAGATGTTGTAGAGTATGAACCTGCAGGAGAGGCTCACTGCTTTGATTTTTGCAGAGGACGAAGGGGTGTTGTCCAAGGTCACGCCACGGTTCTCGACTGGGGGCATCTACTCTCCACAGTACGAGCCCTATCTGGGGGCATCTGCTCTATACAGTACGAGCCCTATCTGGGGGCAGGTGCTCTACACAGTACGAGCCCTATCTGGGGGCATCTGCTCTCCACAGTACGAGCCCTATCTGGGGGCATCTGCTCTACACAAGAACAGCCCTTTTTGGGTACATGCCCGCCTCCCAATATTTATTATATTCCCTTGACTTAATCTGATTATATGATTGTGTGCATTTCCTATTTGATTGAATAATTGATTTGTAATTTGATTGTATCTTGATTGCTTGTGTGTATTCCAGAGATGGTTGAACGCTTGGCTTAATTTATTGATTGATTTATTGTTCAATCAACTGATTGTGTGCAATCCCAACAATTATCAGTTTATTGTTCAATCATTGTGTGATTCCTTGTGTCTCTTGTTTCTTTCTCCAGACTTTGTGATGGGGAAAGGAAATAGTAAACTGGCACCAGAGGTTCTGGATGACCTCACCAAGAGTACTGAGTTCAACGAGGCTGAGCTCAAGCAGTGGTACAAAGGCTTCCTCAAAGACTGTCCCTCTGGTATACTGAATCTAGAGGAGTTCCAACAACTATATGTCAAGGTGAGGGAGGGAGGGAGGGAGGGAGGGACGGGGGAGGGAGGGAGGGAGGGAGGAAGATTCAAAGACTGGCCACTGGTATACAGAATCTAGAGGAGTTCCAACAACTATATGTTGGGAGGGAGACAGAGAGACCACCCCGGCCTCACCCTGCTAGAATCTGAAGTCAAATGTCTACTGTTTGCTGATGATCTGGTGCTTCTGTCACCAACCAAGGAGGGTCAACAGCAGCACCTAGATCTTCTGCACAGATTCTGCCAGACCTGGGCCCTGACAGTCAATCTCAGTAAGACCAAAATAATGGTGTTCCATAAAAGGTCTAGTGGCCAGGACCACAAATACAAATTCCATCTAGACACCGTTGCCCGAGAGCACACAAAAAACTATAAGAATTCACAAAATGGACAAACACCAAATTGAGACTCCTCATACAGAATTCTGCAAAAAAATATCCTCTGTGGACAATGTAAAACACCAAATAATGCATGCAGAGCAGAATTAGGCTGATACCCGCTAATTATCAAAATCCAGAAAAGAGCCTTTAAATTCTACAACCAAAATTCCCAAACCTTCTATAACAAAGCCATCACTTACAGAGAGATAAATCCGGAGAAGAGTCCCCTAAGCAAGCTGGTCCTGGGGCTCTGTTCACAAACACAAACACACCCCACAGAGCCCCAGAACAGCAACACAATTAGACCCAACCAAATCATGTGAAAACAAAAAAGACAATTACTTGACACATTGGAAAGAATTAACAAAAAAAAGATCAAACTAGAATGCTATTTGGCTCTAAACAGAGAGAACACAGTGTCAGAATACCTGACCACTGTGACTGACCCAAGGAATGCTTTGACTATGTACAGACTCAGTGAGCATAGCCTTGCTATTGAGAAAGGTCGCCTTAGGCAGACCTGGCTCTCAAGAGAAGACAGGCTATGTGCACACTGCCCACAAAATGAGGTGAAAACTGAGCTGCACTTCCTAACCACCTGCCCAATGTATGACCATATTAGAGACACATATTTCCCTCAGATTACACAGATTCACAAAGAATTAGAAAACAAACCCGATTTTGATAATCTCCCATATCTACTGGGTGAAATACCACAGTGTTCCATCACAGCAGCAAGATGTGTGACTTGTTGCCACAAGAAAAGGGCAACCAGTGAAGAACAAACACCATTGTAAATACAACCCATATTTATGCTTATTTATTTTCCCTTTTGTACATTAACCATTTACATTAACCATTTGTACATCGTACAACACTGTATATATACATAATATGACATTTGTAATGGCTTTATTATTTTGGAACTTCTGTGAGTGTAATGTTTACTGTTCATTTTTATTGTTTATTTCACTTTTGTACATGATCTACTTCACTTGCTTTGGCAATGTTAACATATGTTTCCCATGACAATAAAGGCCCTTGAATTGAATTGATTTGAGAGATAGGAAGATTCAAGACTGCCCCACTGGTATACAGAATCTACAGGAGTTCCAACAACTATATGTCAAGGTGAAAGAGGAGGGAGGGAGGAGGGAGGGAGGGAGGGAGGGAGGGAGGGAGGGAGGGAGGGAGGGAGGGAGGGAGGGAGGGAGACTCAAAGACTGACTCACAGGTATACTCAACCTCAAGGCCTTCCAACAATTCTTTGACAAGGTAGGGAGAGAGGGAGAGAAGGGGAGAGAGAGAGAAGGGGAGAGGGAGAGGGAGAGAAGGGGAGAGGGAGAGAGAGAGAGAGAGAGAAGGGGAGAGAGAGAGAAGGGGGAGAGAGAGAGAAGGGGAGAGAGAGAGAAGGGGAGAGGGAGAGAAGGGGAGAGGGAGAGAGAGAGAGAAGGGGAGAGAGAGAGAGGGAGAGGGAGAGGGAGAGAGGGAGAGAAGGGGAGAGGGAGAGAGAGAGAGAAGGGGAGAGAGAGAGAGGGAGAGGGAGAGGGATTCTCCTACATGCCCAGAGGAAAACTAAAATACAGTGACCCCCTCTCATATCATTACCAATGCCAAGAGCTGAGCAAAGAAAAGAGTCACCTCATCCAGCTGGTCCTGAGGCTGAGTTCAGAAACCTGTTCTACTAACACACTGAAGCCTCAGGACCAGAACATCCAATCAATCAGAATAAACCAAATTACAACACAGTCAAAACAAAACGACATTGCTTATTGGGAAACACAAGCACAAAGCAAAATGCAGTGCTATCTGGCCCTAAATCGACAGTACACCGTAGCTAACTATTTGACCATGGTTACTGATCAAAACCTTAGAAAAACCTTGACAAAGTACAGGCTCAGTGAGCACAGCCTTGCCATTTAGAAGGGTAGACACAGGAAAACCTGCCTCCCTGTAGAGGAAAGGCTGTGCAACCACTGCACCACAGCAGAACCTGAGACGGAGCTGCATTTCCTGACAAAATGCAAAAAATATAAAACAATTAGAGTGTCATGTCCCCAAATTGAAACCCTTATTCAATATATACATTGTTATGTCATGCCAATAAAGCAAATTGAATTAGAGAGAGAGAGAGAGAGAGAGAGAGACAGAGAGAGAGAGAGAGAGAGAGAGAGAGAGAGAGAGAGAGAGAGAGAGAGAGAGAGAGAGAGAGAGAGAGAGAGAGAGAGAGAGAGAGAGAGAGAGAGAGAGAGAGAGAGAGAGAGAGAGAGGCAGAGAGAGAGAGAGGAGAAGGGAGGGAGACGAGGAAGTGAGTGAGCGAGGGAGACTCACACTGTCCCACTGTCATACTCAATCTGGAGGAGTTCCAACAACTATACTGTATGTTAAGGTGAGGAGAGAGAGAGGGTGGGTGAGAGGTGGAGAAGGAGACAGGGAGGGAGAGAGAGAGGAGGAAAGGGAGAGAGAGAGAGCAAGAGAGAGCTACAGACATGCTGCTCAACGTGAGCTCCTGATAATGTTATTTTTGTTGTTGTTGATTAACACTCAAATCTAAAAAATAATTCAAGTAAAGAGATGATGAACAGCAAATCTATTCAATCACAATAGAAAAAAAAAGTTTTAATTGTCGCTAGCTACACAAGAAGAACCTAGCCAGCAGGCTAACAAGCTAGCCAGAAACATTGAGCTAGAACAAACCTAGCAAGAGGAGTTAGTACAACTACATCAAGCAACCAAACTGATTGAGTAAACCAAAAAGAAACATGGACTATAACGTTAAACATTTCTTCTGTTTTTTTTTTTTTTTTTTGTGAAGATTTGTCACTATTTTTGCTGCTTTTTGAGCTAAATTAGACCTAGCTAGCAACAGCAGCAGACAAACAAAACCGAGGGAGCATACTTAAATTCACTCAGGACACTGGATTAGACAAGAGAATACTCCAGATATAACAGCCTGAACCTAGCCCCCCGACACATAAATTATTACAGCATAAATACTGGAGGCTGAGACAGGAGACTATACCCCTGGACAGGGCCAAGCAGATGGAATATAACCATAGCCACTTTGCCAAAGCCCAGCCAACACACCACAGAGGGATATCTTCAACCACCAACTTACTACCCTGAGACAAGGCCGAGTATAGCCCACTAAGATCTCCCCCACGGCACGAACCCAAAGGGTGGGGGGCGCCAACCCGGACAGGAAGATCACGTCAGTGACTCAACCCACTCAAGTGACGCACCCTTCCTATGGATGGCATGAAAGAGCACCAGTAAGCCAGTGTCTCAGCCCCCATAATAGGGTTAGAGGCAGAGAATCCCAGTGGAGAGAGAGGAGCTGGCCAGGCAGAGACAGCAAGGGTCGTTCGTCGCTCCAGTGCCTTTCCATTCACCTTCACACTCCTGGGCCAGACTACACTCAATCATAGGACCTTCTGAAGAGATGAGTCTTCAGTAAAGACTTAAAGGTCGTGGGTGGCACTCTGTGCTCTTTTCGAAGGATTGGTCCTGGCCTTTTGTGGGGACGGGGGTGGTCTGCTGGTCGCTGGGATGACAACCCAACTTTGGAGGGCCTTTAGTGGGTGGAATAGTGGAGAACAGTTGGAGGGTTACTTAGTAGCACACATCAATATGGTACTTTTTATATTAATGGTAAATTTACAAACATATATTATGATAAATCGATTTGAAACTTGTATCTCATTATGGTAAATGGTGAAATAAGTACAGCCAGTTATAAGTGTAATGGCCTAGCAGATAATAAGAAAAGAGGAACAATATTTATCTGGCTCAAAGAGAAAGAATTTTATGTCTATTGTTTACAATTGGTAGAGCATGGTGTGTGCAACGCCAGGGTTGTGGGTTAGATTCCCACGGGGGGCCAGTACAAAAAAATGCATGAAATGAAATGTATGCATTCATTACTGTAAGTCGCTCTGGATAAGAGCGTCTGCTAAATGACTAAAATGTAAAATGTACAGAAAACTCATTCACCAATTTTAGATGGTGTGTGTAAAATGAACTGGAGGGGTGAACTATCCTTCTCCCATGTGCAAAGAAATTCAAAATGGGTGATTTTGATCGGAATGTGCAAATTGCCCAAACAGATCTTCAAGATAGATGGAAGATTTGAAATACGTTATTGGACAAACAGATGTGGCTCATTAACCTTTACGGACCAAATAATGATGATCCTCACTTCTTTGAAAATATATATAATAAATGATCAACCCTGCAAGCAATACAATACTCTATTATTATGGTGGGAGATTATAATACTGTTTTAAATACCTCAATGGACTCTAAGAATATTTTAAGACACAACGCAGAGGACGCTGGGCCAATTGTGCGCGGCTGGATGTGATACAGCCTAGATTTGAACCAGGGACTGTAGTGACGCCTCTTGCATGGAGATGCAGTGCCTTAGACTGCTACGCCACTCAGTAGCCATATCACAGTTAACATATATCCTTATGGTCTTGCCTAGACAAAGAGAAACATTTAAAAAATGTATATGAGAAAAAAATATTAAATTTTATTTGGAACTGAAAACCCTTATTTTTCTATATATATAAAAAAGGTATCATATTTGTAAATGATATCATAAATAGGACTGCTGGAGTTATGTCACACATGCAGCTAACACAGACATATGGAAAATTACAACCAATTAATTGCAGCATCACCGCAAAAATGGAAGAGGTCCTGCATTAAATTGGTTAAAGAAAAGTGTGATAAATCAAAAAGTATACCAGTTTTCATTTTTAAAGACCAAAAAATTGACAGCCTTGGCATATAGATTGCAAAATAGTTGTGAGGACATTTTCAGTGTAGCGATTCTATGGCACATGGTTTAAGAACTGATATGTAAAACGACAACCGATTCAAAACGTAGAATTTTTCAATTTAAATTATTATACAGAATTCTTGCAACCAATAGAGTGCTATTTCTATTGGGGATACAACCTTCCCAGCTCTGCAGATTTTGCTGCGAAGAGACAGAATCATTAGATCATTTGTTTTGGTATTGTCCATATGTAGCTTGTTTTTGGTCACAGGTCCAGGAACGGCTGAAGCATTTCAACATTTACCCAGAGCTAACCCTGCAGATAGCAATTCTGGGTGATCTGAAAAGTCATAGTCAATCGACCAATAATATAATAATACTTTTAGCAACAAAAAAAATATTTTTCAATTTACA
>NC_042990.1:39520165-39560165 GCF_901001165.1 Salmo trutta | reverse complement strand
GTGATGAGAGTGATGATAGTAATGGTGATAATAGTAATGTTGATGATAGTAATGGTAATGATAATGATTATAGTGATGGTGATGATAGTAATTTTGACAATAGTAATGGTGAAGATAGTGATGGTGATGATAGTGATGTTGATGATAGTAATGGTGATGATAATGATGGTGATGATAGTGATGTTGATGATAGTAATGGTGATGATAATGATGGTGATGATAGTGATGTTGATGATAGTAATGTTGATGATAATGATTATAGTGATGATAGTAATGTTGATGATAGTAACAGTGATGATAGTGATGGTGATGATAGTGAGGATTATGGTAGTGATGGTTATGATAGTGATGGTTATGATAGTATTGGTGATGATAGGAACAGTAATGATAGTGATGATGATGATGATGATACTGATGGCGATTACCTTAGAGCAGTCCTGTCCAAACATTTATCAATCAACTGACTTCACTTAATGTTGTTTTGCATTTTTATTATTTTGTAGCAGGCAGCTACAATACTCATCCGCCAAAGAACTGTGAAGCTATGAGTCTTCAAATGTCACGGGGAAAAGAAGAAACATTTAAACATCTAATGACATAGCCAGCGTGATGCCATTGTTTCATGATGCTCGGTGATAATTACAGGCTGCTGGTTATCCGCTAAAGGCCAAAGCCTCCATATTTCTCCTGTTTCTTCTAAAAAAGTCTCAAAAAAGCCATCCTCCCATCTTCGTCTCCTCATTTCCTCTCCTCCTCTTCATCCCTCTCGTCCTCCTGCTCTTCAAATGTCAGGCAGACAGAGGGATGCGACAGGTGGTTGAGGAAAGGGAGATTCTTGAACTCAATCGAGAAAAGAGCAAGTTGTGTGTGTGTGTGTGTGTGTGTGTGTGTGTGTGTGTGTGTGTGTGTGTGTGTTGTGTGTGGTGTGTGGGGGGGGTATGTTTCTAGCCCAATGGCTAGACACCAGAAATCTTAGCGTCCTGTAGATAGAGGAGGCGAAGCGATGGAACGTCCCTAGCCAATGGCGTTTCTCCCTCATCCTTAAGCAGCCAATCAGAATGTTCCCTCCCTCAAAGAGAGACAAGCTCTGGCCTTTATTGTTAATTGTGATACTATGATGAAATGTTCATGACAATAAACGTATGTATGAATATAAACGTATGTAATAATGTACTTGACAATGTAACATTAACCTACAGCTTCTTTCACATGACCACACAGCTACAGTGGTTTGGGTATAACCAGAGAATGGGTGTGTACATGGATGTGTTTGTGTGAATGTGTGTGTGTGTGTGTTTGCGTGTATGTGTGTGTTTGTGTGCGTGTGTGTGAATGTATGTGTGTGTTTGCGTGTGTGTGTGTTTGTGTGCGTGCGTGTGAATGTATGGGTGTGTGTGTGTGTGCATGTGTGTGAATGTATGGGTGTGTGTGTGTGTGTGTGTGCATGTGTGTGAATGTATGGGTGTGTGTGTGTGTGTGGATGTATGGGTGTGTGTGTGTGTGTGAATGTATGGGTGTGCACATTTATATTTTATGAGCTTTTGGCTTTTGTGAGAGCATTCCCCTGCATTTTGTGTGTGTGTGTTCCTTCCTGCCTGCGTGTGTGTGTCTGTGTGTGTGTGTTCCGTCGTGCCTGTGTGTGTGTGTCTGTGTGTGTGTGTGTGTCTGTGTGTGTATGTGTGTGTGTGTGTGTGTGTGTGTGTGTGTGTGTGTGTGTGTGTGTGTGTGTGTGTGTGTAACAGAGAAGCCTCAGCAGTCCAGATGGACTTTCTACGTTCCCTGTGTAGACTCTCTCACCAACGCGCTGACTATTAGTTACACACACAATCATACGTCTCAAATGGAACACTTTCCCCTTTAAAGTGTACAACTTTTGCCCAGGGCCCCTAGAGAGACCCATAGAGAGACCCATAGAGAGACCCATAGGGAGACCCATAGAGAGACCCATAGAGAGACCCATAGAGAGACCCATAGGGAGACCCATAGGGAGACCCATAGAGAGACCCATAGGGAGACCCATAGAGAGACCCATAGAGAGACCCATAGGGAGACCCATAGAGAGACCCATAGAGAGACCCAGAGAGAGACCCAGAGAGAGACCCTTAGAGAGACCCATAAGGAGACCCATAGAGAGACCCATAGAGAGACCCATAGAGAGACCCATAGGGAGACCCATAGAGAGACCCATAGAGAGACCCAGAGAGAGACCCATAGAGAGACCCATAGAGAGACCCATAGAGAGACCCAGAGAGAGACCCATAGAGAGACCCATAGAGAGACCCATAGGAAGACCCATAGGGAGACCCATAGAGAGACCCATAGAGAGACCCAGAGAGAGACCCATAGAGAGACCCATAGAGAGACCCATAGAGAGACCCAGAGAGAGACCCATAGGGAGACCCATAGGGAGACCCATGGAGAGACCCATAGAGAGACCCATAGGGAGACCCAGAGAGAGACCCATAGAGAGACCCAGAGAGAGACCCTTAGAGAGACCCATAGAGAGACCCAGAGAGAGACCCTTAGAGAGACCCAGAGAGAGACCCATAGAGAGACCCATAGGGAGACCCATAGAGAGACCCATAGAGAGACCCAGAGAGAGACCCATAGAGAGACCCAGAGAGAGACCCATAGGGGGTATAATATCTCAGTTCATGTTGCTTCTTGTCTGCAGCTCTCCGTTGAATGTTACTGAGGTTTGATTTGGTTATTATCTGTATTCCTGTTGCAGCTACGTATCTGTTGAATGTTACTGTGGTTTCATATATTTTTTATATTAATTGTATTGCTACCCCAGGGGGTATCTAAATGCGGGTTTAGGATTTGTGATGCTTGCTTCCTTTGACATAGTTAGTTGGCCTAGTTGGTCCCTGAAAAATAAGTCTTATTCCAATGTTATGAATTGGTTATTCACTTGAAATCAATACAATACGTGATATTGATATGTTTGTTTGAATCAGGTTTAATACAGTGGACCGTTAAAATATACCACAATGGAATGTTGATTAGATAGAGGACCAACCGATTCAGAAACAACACATGCTGATACGAAAACATAAAAGATAGAATGAAACCCACCCCTAATATTACTAAGAATCTGTATAATTATATTTATGAATTTAAATTAATTCTAATCTGTGCTCAGTTGTCCAATGTAAGATTATTCTGCTCTTGACATGATGTGAATGTGTGGCTTTCTTAGAATAAAGAACAATGTCATTATTTTTATTATATAGAATAAAAACACTTTGATGTTGAAATTATTTGGATTGGTGGATTTTTTTTGTTGCATCGCAGTGAATCGGAAGGACACTAGTATACACACACACACACACGCACGCACGCACGCGCACACACACGCACACACGCACACACACACACACACACACACACACACACACACACACACACACACAGTCACGACCCCCAAAGAATATGAGTCACTGTCTGGTGATGTCACAGTAACACAGTGATGTCATCCTCCATGCCGTTCTCATGGTAACCAGGCCTTGGCGGGTAGACTTATGGACACAAACATATACTCGCACACCGCTACCCGCTCCAAGCCAAAGCCCAAACTTGATCCCCATCTAACATCTCTGGAGAGACCTGAAAATAGCTGTGCAGCGACGCTCCCCATCCAACCTGACAGAGCTTGAGAGGATCTGCTGAGAAGAATGGGAGAAACTCCCCAAATCAGGTGTGCCAAGTAACGTCATACCCAAGAAGACTCGAGGCTGTAATCGCTGCCAAAGGTGCTTCAACAAAGTACTGAGTAAAAGGTCTGAATACTGATGTAAATGTGATGATTATTTATTTATTTTTCTTCAATACATTTGTAAAAAAAAATTTTTTTTAAAAAACTGTTTTAGCTTTGTCATTGTGGGGTATTGTGTGTAGATCGATGAGGGAATAAAAACTATTCAATCCATCTTGGAATAATGTTGCAATGTATCAAAATGTGTAAAACGTCAAGTGGTTGGAATTCTATTTGAATGCACTGTAAATGTGATCTCTAAGAACACAAAGACAAGTTACTATTAACAATCACACAACAGCTGAATTACAATCAGAATCTCAGCGGAATTACCACATCTACATACAGTTTATATATCCTGGATACAGTAGAGTACAGTTTATATATCCTGGATACAGTAGAGTACAGTTTATATATCCTGGATACAGTAGAGTACAGTTTATATATCCTGGATACAGTAGAGTACAGTTTATATATCCTGGATACAGTAGAGTACAGTTTATATATCCTGGATACAGTAGAGTACAGTTTATATATCCTGGATACATTGGAGTACAGTTTATATATCCTGGATACATTGGAGTACAGTTTATATATCCTGGATACAGTAGAGTACAGTTTATATATATATATATACTGTACTCTCCTGTATCCAGGATATATATAAACTGTACTCTCCTGTATATATATATATATATATATAATGTCTGGATACAGTAGAGTAGAGTATATATATTATGGATACAGTAGAGTACAGTATGTATTTTCTGGATACAGTAGAGTACAGTATATATAAATATATATTATGGAAACAGCACAGTACAGTATGTATAAATATATATTATGGATACAGTAGAGTACAGTATATATAAATATATATTATGGATACAGTAGAGTACAGTATGTATTTTCTGGATACAGTAGAGTACAGTATATATAAATATATATTATGGATACAGCACAGTACAGTATGTATAAATATATATTATGGATACAGTAGAGTACAGTATATATAAATATATATTATGGATACAGTAGAGTACAGTATATATAAATATATATTATGGATACAGTAGAGTACAGTATGTATTTTCTGGATACAGTAGAGTACAGTATATATAAATATATATTATGGATACAGCACAGTACAGTATGTATAAATATATATTATGGATACAGTAGAGTACAGTATATATAAATATATATTATGGATACAGTAGAGTACAGTATATATAAATATATATTATGGATACAGTAGAGTACAGTATATATAATATATATTATGGATACAGTAGAGTACAGTATATATAAATATATATTATGGATACAGCACAGTACAGTATGTATAAATATATATTATGGATACAGTAGAGTACAGTATATATAAATATATATTATGGATACAGCAGAGTACAGTATATATAAATATATATTATGGATACAGTAGAGTACAGTATATATAAATATATATTATGGATACAGTAGAGTACAGTATATATAAATATATATTATGGATACAGTAAACATAGAGCATCTTAATTAACGGATTTCAACCTCAAGTGAAATCGTTCTCTTAATGACATCATTTAACATTAAAGGGATTTTTCTACGTTAAAGGGATGCCCACTTGTTAATCCATCCTCGGGAAAAAAAATAACTTTTCTGTCGTAGCAGAGGTCACTGTGTTGTCAGTCAGCTCCTCTTGTGACCACTAGAGAGAGATGTAAACTCAATGTGTCCCTGGTGTCCCCACTGTCACAAGCAACACTTCCTGTTTCCCAGTTCAGCCAATCAACAGCCAGGTAGAGGAGGCTGCTAGGCAACCGACTTGCATGTTGTGAATGTCGACTCTGACACGTAATCCCATCTGAAAAACAGTAGGATGGAGTAGAAAGAGAGAGAGAGAGAGAGGGAGAGGAAGAGAAAGATAGTGAAAGGGATAGGGAAAGAGAGGAAGAGAGAAACAAAGAGAGAGAGAGAGACAGGAAGAGAGAGAGAGAGAGAGAGAGAGACAGAGAGAGAGAGAGATAGGAAGAGAGAGAGAGACAGAGAGAGAGAGAGAGATAGGGAAAGAGAGGAAGAGAGAGAGAGAGAGATAGGGAAAGAGAGGCAGAGAGAGAAACAAAGAGAGAGAGAGAGCCAGGAAGAGAGAGAGAGAGAGAGAGAGAGAGAGAGAGAGAGACAGAGAGAGAGAGGGACAGGAAGAGAGAGAGAGAGAGAGAGAGGGGGAGAGAACAGGTTGTGTGAGAAGAGTGGAGGAATAGGCCTCACAATGTATAATAACTTTAGAGGACAAAGCTTATTAGCACCACACTGAACATTCCTGCCCCAGCAGCTAATTCACCATGTTGGCCACAATAAATGTTCACATATGGCATATCATTCCTGCACTTGATGACATACTCAGGTATCAATTTCCTCTAATTGATGGTTGAATTTTCACTATCTTCTCATCAACAATGTACACTATCACATTATTGACATACAGTATCCACCTTCAATGTAGCCACCTTCAGTGTATCCACCTTCAGTGTATCCACCTTCAATCTATCCACCTTCAATCTATCCACCTTCAGTGTATCCACCTTCAATCTATCCACCTTCAGTGTATCCACCTTCAGTGTATCCACCTTCAGTGTATCCACCTTCAATCTATCCACCTTCAGTGTATCCACCTTCAGTGTATCCACCTTCAGTGTATCCACCTTCAATCTATCCACCTTCAGTGTATCCACCTTCAGTGTATCCACCTTCAGTGTATCCACCTTCAGTGTATCCACCTTCAATCTATCCACCTTCAGTGTATCCACCTTCAGTGTATCCACCTTCAGTGTATCCACCTTCAGTGTATCCACCTTCAATCTATCCACCTTCAGTGTATCCACCTTTAGTGTATCCACCTTCAGTGTATCCACCTTCAGTGTATCCACCTTCAATCTATCCACCTTCAATCTATCCACCTTCAATCTATCCACCTTCAGTGTATCCACCTTCAATCTATCCACCTTCAGTGTATCCACCTTCAGTGTATCCACCTTCAGTGTATCCACCTTCAGTGTATCCACCTTCAGTGTATCCACCTTCAATCTATCCACCTTCAGTGTATCCACCTTCAGTGTATCCACCTTCAGTGTATCCACCTTCAATCTATCGACCTTCAATCTATCCACCTTCATCTATCCACCTTCAGTGTATCCACCTCAATCTATCCACCTTCAATCTATCCACCTTCAGTGTATCCACCTTCAATCTATCCACTTCAATCTATCCACCTTCAGTGTATCCACCTTCAATCTATCACCTTCAGTGTATCCACCTTCAGTGTATCCACCTTCAGTGTATCCACCTTCAGTGTATCCACCTTCAATCTATCCACCTTCAGTGTATCCACCTTCAGTGTATCCACCTTCAATCTATCCACCTTCAATCTATCCACCTTCAATCTATCCACCTTCAGTGTATCCACCTTCAATCTATCCACCTTCAATCTATCCACCTTCAGTGTATCCACCTTCAGTGTATCCACCTTCAGTGTATCCACCTTCAATCTATCCACCTTCAATCTATCCACCTTCAGTGTATCCACCTTCAGTGTATCCACCTTCAGTGTATCCACCTTCAATCTATCCACCTTCAATCTATCCACCTTCAGTGTATCCACCTTCAATCTATCCACCTTCAGTGTATCCACCTTCAGTGTATCCACCTTCAGTGTATCCACCTTCAGTGTATCCACCTTCAATCTATCCACCTTCAGTGTATCCACCTTCAGTGTATCCACCTTCAATCTATCCACCTTCAATCTATCCACCTTCAATCTATCCACCTTCAGTGTATCCACCTTCAATCTATCCACCTTCAATCTATCCACCTTCAGTGTATCCACCTTCAATCTATCCACCTTCAATCTATCCACCTTCAGTGTATCCACCTTCAATCTATCCACCTTCAGTGTATCCACCTTCAGTGTATCCACCTTCAGTGTATCCACCTTCAGTGTATCCACCTTCAGTGTATCCACCTTCAGTGTATCCACCTTCAATCTATCCACCTTCAGTGTATCCACCTTCAGTGTATCCACCTTCAGTGTATCCACCTTCAGTGTATCCACCTTCAGTGTATCCACCTTCATTGTGGCTACACAAAAAAAGCTCCAAACCCCTTTCTCTCACTCTCTCTCTCGTTCTCTCTCTGAACAGTCATTCATTTGCTCACTCTCCGACTCTCCCTCTCTATAGTTTACCAAGCTATTAAATACTTCACAATAGAAGAAGTTAAGCTTCATTAAAGTTATGCTTAAAAATGAGTTTACTTAATCGAAGTTACTTTGAAAAAGTAATTCACTACATCCAAACTACTTCGTAAAAGATTGTCATATGTAATTCTGAAATGTCATAGAGGACAAACTGCAAGAAAGATCACTTTGAGGTCATATGTTAACAGAATATGTCATTTAGCCTATTAAAAACAAAAACAATTTTCAAATGAGAACTGGGCAGGTCTTACGCCAAAAAATATAATAATTTTTTCCCTATTTTACCCATAATAAAAAAAAAACATTGCCAAAGATTAGTGTGTAGTTCCAGTAGTTAGCTACACCGCTACATGGTAAAACAGTAGTGTGTAGTTCCAGTAGTTAGCTACACCGCTACATGGTAAAACAGTAGTGTGTAGTTCCAGTAGTTAGCTACACCGCTACATGGTAAAACAGTAGTGTGTAGTTCCAGTAGTTAGCTACATGGTAAAACAGTAGTGTGTAGTTCCAGTAGTTAGCTACATGGTAAAACAGTAGTGTGTAGTTCCAGTAGTTAGCTACACCGCTACATGGTAAAACAGTAGTGTGTAGTTCCAGTAGTTAGCTACACCGCTACATGGTAAAACAGTAGTGTGTAGTTCCAGTAGTTAGCTACACCGCTACATGGTAAAACAGTAGTGTGTAGTTCCAGTATTTAGCTACACCGCTACATGGTAAAAACAATTGGTAACACTTTACTTGACACCGATTGTCATACCACGTTATGACACGGTCATAACCACGTCATCTTATGTCATGACAGTTGACATAACTTGTCATAACCTGTCATAATATGGTCATAACTCTGTCATGACAGATGCATTTGGATCTATTTTGACATATATTGCGATATTTTATGGCTGGTTAAGACACCTTTATAAGAGTGTCAAAACTCACAAAACCTACCACGGTGGTAGATTTATGGCTGCTGATGACACCTACATAGAATAGGAGTGTCAAAACCAGGAGAACCTACCACACAAAGCAAAACATTCCATTACACCGTAGCCTAGTTGTCAACAGTATGTTTATGTTTTATAACATTTTCTGAAATTGACCATATTAAAATGATCATTGTAATTGAGCACACATTGATGTCAGACATGCACCTACCCCCAATGCTCTGTTGCTGATGACTGGGACGAATGCAGGAGCAGATTTCAGGAGCAGGACAAGACACTCTGTTTTTTGACTGATGATTGACATAAGGCTATGTACATGATAGACCTATCTGGCTTATATGATTATGATGGTCATGATGCTTTATGACAGTGTCATAAAGTGTTTTTTGTTAGTCCAAGTAAAGTGACACAGGATGGTCATGATGCTTTATGACAGTGACATAAAGTGTTTTTTCTTAGTCCAAGTAAAGTGACACAGGATGGTCATGATGCTTTATGACAGTGTCATAAAGTGTTTTTTCTTAGTCCAATTAAAGTGACACAGGATGGTCATGATGCTTTATTACATTTACATTTAAGTCATTTAGCAGACGCTCTTATCCAGAACGACTTACAAATTGGTGCATTCACCTTATGATATCCAGTGGAACAACCACTTTACAATAGTGCATCTAAATCTTTTTTGGGGGGGGGGGTTAGAAGGATTACTTTATCCTATCCCAGGTATTCCTTAAAGAGGTGGGGTTTCAGGTGTCTCTGGAAGGTGGTGATTGACTCCGCTGTCCTGGCGTCGTGAGGGAGCTTGTTCCACCATTGGGGTGCCAGAGCAGCGAACAGTTTTGACTGGGCTGAGCGGGAACTGTGCTTCCTCAGAGGTAGGGAGGCGAGCAGGCCAGAGGTGGATGAACGCAGTGCCCTTGTTTGGGTGTAGGGCCTGATCAGAGCCTGAAGGTACGGAGGTGCCGTTCCCCTCACAGTTCCGTAGGCAAGCACCATGGACCCATGGACTTGTAGCGGATGCGAGCTTCAACTGGAAGCCAGTGGAGAGAGCGGAGGAGCGGGGTGACGTGAGAGAACTGGGAAGGTTGAACACCAGACGGGCTGCGGCGTTCTGGATGAGTTGTAGGGGTTTAATGGCACAGGCAGGGAGCCCAGCCAACAGCGAGTTGCAGTAATCCAGACGGGAGATGACAAGTGCCTGGACAAGGACCTGCGCCACTTCCTGTGTGAGGCAGGGTCGTACTCTGCGAATGTTGTAGAGCATGAACCTACAGGATCGGGTCACCGCCTTGATGTTAGTGGAGAACGACAGGGTGTTGTCCAGGGTCACGCCAAGGTTCTTAGCACTCTGGGAGGAGGACACAAGGGAGTTGTCAACCGTGATGGTGAGATCATGGAACGGGCAGTCCTTCCCCGGGAGGAAGAGCAGCTCCGTCTTGCCGAGGTTCAGCTTGAGGTGGTGAGCCGTCATCCACACTGATATGTCTGCCAGACATGCAGAGATGCGATTCGCCACCTGGTTATCAGAAGGGGGAAAGGAGAAGATTAATTGTGTGTCGTCTGCGTAGCAATGATAGGAGAGACCATGTGAGGATATGACCGAGCCAAGTGACTTGGTGTATAGTGAGAATAGGAGAGGGCCTAGAACAGAGCCCTGGGGGACACCAGTGGTGAGAGCACGTGGTGCGGAGACAGATTCTCGCCACGCCACCTGGTAGGAGCGACCTGTCAGGTAGGACGCAATCCAAGCGTGGGCCGCGCCGGAGATGCCCAGCTCGGAGAGGGTGGAGAGGAGGATCTGATGGTTCACAGTATCAAAGGCAGCAGATAGGTCTAGAAGGATGAGAGCAGAGGAGAGAGAGTTAGCTTTAGCAGTGCGGAGAGCCTCCGTGACACAGAGAAGTGACAGTGACATAAGTGTTTTTTTCAACATGTTATCTAAAATACGTTGAAAAAACATGACTGTAAAGAAGTAATTACAATGGACTTAAGAAACAAACTTTCAAATGAACGGAATCTTCTTGGGAAAAAAAACTTACATTTGAATAAATGTGGGTTTTGTCATGCTTATGTATGTAGAATTCCTCTGTCCGGTGTCTATGTTCTTTTGCCCATCTTAATCTTTTATTTTTAATGTCCAGTCTGAGATCTGGCTTTTTCTTTGCAACTCTGCTTAGAAGGCCAGTATCCTGCAGTCGCCTCTTCACTGTTGACGTTGAGACTGGTGTTTTGCGGGTAATAATTAATGAAGCTGCCAGTTGAGGACTTGTGAGGCGTCTGTTTCTCAAACTAGACACTAATGTACTTGTCCTATTGCTCAGCTGTGTGCCGGGGCCTCCCACTCCTCATTCTATTCTGGTTAGAGCCAGTTTGCGCTGTTCTGTGAAGGGAGTAGTACAAAGTGTTGTACAAGATCTTCAGTTTCTTGGCAATTTCTCGCATGGATTTGCCTTCATTTCTCAGAACAAGAATAGACTGACGAGATTCAGAAGAAAGTGCTTTGTTTCTGGCCATTTTGAGCCTGTACTCGAACCCACAAATGCTGATGCTCCAGATACTCAACTCTTCTAAAGAAAGACAGTTTTATTGCTTCTTTAAAAAACTTCTTAAGGCTAGGTGTTCCGTGAGCGGGACACCTACCGACAACATGTTGTGAAATTGGAGGGCGCAGAATTCAAATAAATATTCGTAATATTAAACATTCATTTATACCATTTAAAAGCTTAACCTCTTGTTAATCCAACTGCGTTGTCAGATGTCAAAAAGGCTTTACGGCGAAAGCATACCATGCGATTGTCTGAGGACAGCACCCCACATCAACAAATTCTTCAACCAGCACAGGCATCACAAAATCACAAATAGCGATTAAATAAATCACTTTCCTTTGAAGATCTTCCTGTGTTTGCAAGTCCAAGGGTCCCAGCTACAACATGAATGGTCATTCTGTTCAATAAAATCCTTCTTAATATCCCAAAAAGTTAAGTTGTTAAGTTGGCGCCATTGATTTCAATAATCCACTCGTTCAACATGCAGACAAAGGAGTCCAAAAAGCTACTGCTAAACTTCGTCCAAACAAGTCAAACAACGTTCCTATTTAATCCTCAGGTACTCTAAAATGTAAATAAACTAAATATTTCATACAGAAAAAAGTATGTTCAATAGGAAAGGAAAATTCGTAAGCACGTGCCTTCTCCCTCACGCGATGAAAGACTGATTTGCTTCAGGTGGTCCCATAACAAAAACTCCAAATACTTTTTCTTTTTCAAAAAACAAGCCTGAAACCTTGAATAAAGACTGTTCACATCTAGTGGAAGCTAAAAGAATTGGGGTGATGGCGATACATAGAAACAATAGGTTTCCATAATAAGAGCCTGGGAGCTAAAAAAAAAATGTATTGTCAGATTTTCACCTGTCATGTCATTTTACTAGACGCTCTTATCCAGAGCAACTTACAGTAGTGAATGCATACATTTCATCTATTTCTTTCCGTACTGGTCTCTCGTGGGAATCGAACCCACAACCCTGGCGTTGCAAACACCATGCTCTACCAACTGAGCCACACGGGACCATATCAATTCTGTTGTAGTCTCAGACATTATTTTAATAGTTTTTGAAACTTTAAAGTGTTTTATATACAATGCTAGCAATTACATGCATATTCTGACTTCTGGACCTGAGTAACAGGCAGTTTACTTTGGGCACGTCAGTCAGGCGGAAATTCAGGAACCTAGACCCTATCCCTAAGAAGTTCAGTACAACAGTATACAGCTGCGCTAACATAATTGCAAAAGGGTTTTCTAATGATCAAAAAATTAAAATGATAAACTTGGATTAGCTAACACAACTTGTCATTGGAACACAGGAGTGATGGTTGCTGATAATGGGCCTCTGTACACCTATGTAGATATTCCGTTTAAAATCAGCCCTTTCCAGCCACAATAGTCATTTACAACATTACCAATGTCTACACTGTATTTCTGATCAATTTGATTTTCACGACTTCCGCCGAAGTCGGTCCCTCTCCTTGTTTCGGCGGTCGACGTCACCGGTCTTCTAGCCATCGCCGATCCACCTTTCATTTTCCATTTGTTTTGTCTTGTTTTCCCACACGCCTGGTTTACATTCCCTCATTACTTCTCGTGTATTTAACCCTCTGTTCCCCCCATGTCTGTGTGTGAAATTGTTTATTGTCAGGTTGGCACGCTTGCGGCTGGCTTGCGCCGGGTTTTGTTTTACACCCGTGCTTTGTGGCAGCCGGTACTTTGTACTTTGTTATTGTACTTTGTGCTGCCTCACTTGTTCTTTGGGCATTTGTTTTTGTGATGCGGTTGCGTTCTGTTCAAACATTGCCTCAGTAAAGTGCTTTGTCCACTTATCTCTGCTCTTCTGCGCCTGACTTCAATGCATCAGCTACACCCAGCGTTTGACAGAATTTCACACCCACACGATGGAGTCAGCAGGAGCAGGTGCACCTGGTATAGGGGTCGAGGAGCACGCGGCGATGCTCCACCATCTTGGCGCCGCCATGGACCACGTCATCCAAACCATGGACTGCTGTGAGAGACAGGGAGTTCCTCCAGCACCTTCACCAGCACAACCAGGGTCTCCACTACTAGCCCCCCCTTCACCCGGTCCCAGTGGGATTCGTCTCGCCCTTCCCCGGGAGTACGATGGGACAGCTGCACGCTGCCAGGGTTTCCTGTTGCAGCTGGAGCTCTACCTGGCAACCATCCACCCGGCTCCTTCAGGCCGTGAGAAGGTGTTCGCCCTCGTCTCGTGCCTCTCAGGGAAAGCCCTGGAGTGGGCCAACGCCGTGTGGGGAGAAGGAGATGCAGCGCTGGACCATTTCGAGGATTTCACCTGCCGCATCCGGGCAGTCTTCGACCACCCGCCGGAGGGTAGAGCGGCAGGTGAACGTCTCTTCCATCTGAGGCAGGGGACGAGGAACGCTCAGGAGTTCGCGATGGACTTTCGGACCCTGGCCGCAGGATGGAACGACAGGGCCCTGATCGACCACTATTCCTGCAGCTTGCGTGAGGACGTCCGTCGGAAGTTGGCCTGCAGGGACACCACCCTCACCTTCGACCAGCCGGTGGACCTGTCCATTCAGCTGGATAACCTGCTGGCTACCCGCGGACGTCCAGAGCGGGGTATGTCGGTTCCATCCCCTAGCACCACCGCTCCGATGCCCATGGAGCTGGGAGGTGCTGCGCTCAGGGAGACAGGAGGAGGTTCTGTTTCGTGCACCATCTGTGGCCGCAGAGGTCACACTGCTGGTCGGTGCCGGGTTGGTTCCTCTGGGGGTCGAGGCAGCAGTCAGGGAACTCTCACGTCACCCCAGGTGAGCTGGCACCATTCTCACCCAGAGCCCTCAGTTGCACATATGTTTTTGTATGTTACTTTTCCTGAGTGTTCCCCGCATTCCCAGCATAAGGCACTCGTTGATTCAGGCGTGGCTGGGAATTTTATAGACAGATCATTTGCCCATAGTTTAGGGATCCCCATTGTTCCAGTGGCTATGCCCTTCCCAGTTCACTCCTTAGACAGTCAACCATTAGGGTCAGGGTTGATTAGGGAGGCCACCGCTCCCCTGGGAATGGTGACACAGGAGCGTCACAAGGAGAGAATCCGTCTCTTTCTCATTGACTCTCCTGCATTTCCCATGGTGCTAGGCCTACCCTGGTTAGCCTGTCATGACCCCACTTTTCATGGCAACGGAGGGCTCTCGGGGTGGTCACGAGAGTGCTCGGGGAGGTGTTTAGGGGTTTCCGTTGGTGCTACTACGGTGGAAAGTCCAGACCAGGTCTCCACCGTGCGCATCCCCTCTGAATATGCCGATTTGGCTCTCACCTTCTCCAAAAAGAGGGCGACTCAATTACCACCCCATCGACGGGGGGATTGTGCGATAAATCTCCTGGTAGACGCCGCACTTCCCAGGAGTCACGT
Source organism: Salmo trutta (assembly GCF_901001165.1). Lineage (NCBI taxonomy): Eukaryota > Metazoa > Chordata > Actinopteri > Salmoniformes > Salmonidae > Salmo > Salmo trutta. The sequence goes on along the minus strand of NC_042990.1, from coordinate 39,545,266 downwards.
GTATCCCCTGTCACAGGCGGAGATGGCGGCTATGGAAACATATGTCTCCGAATCCCTGCGTCAGGGGTACATTCGGTCCTCCACTTCAACAGCCTCCTCGAGATTCTTTGTTGTAAAGAAGAAGGAGGGAGGTCTGCCCCCGTGTATTGACTATCGAGGCCTAATCCAAATCTCTGTGAGGTACAGTTACCCGCTACCTCTTATAACCACAGCGATTGAGTCAACGCACGGGGCGCGCTTCTTCACCAAATTAGATCTCAGGAGCGCTTACAACCTGGTGCGTATTCGGGAGGGAGACGAGCGGAAGACGGCGTTCAGTACTACCTAAGGGCATTATGAGTACCTCGTCATGCCGTACGGGTTGATGAATGTCCCATCAGTCTTCCAAGCCTTTGTAGACAAGATTTTCAGTGACCTGCACGGGCAGGGTGTAGTGGTGTATATTGATGACATTCTGATATACTCCGCTACACGAGCCGAGCATGTGTCCCTGGTGCGCAGGGTGCTTGGTCGACTGTTGGAGCATGACCTGTATGTCAAGGCTGAGAAATGCCTGTTTTTTTCAACAGTCCGTCTCCTTCCTAGGGTACCGCATTTCCACTTCAGGGGTGGAGATGGAGAGTGACCGCATTTCAGCCGTGCGTAATTGGCCGACTCCCACCACGGTAAAGGAGGTGCAGCGGTTTTTAGGGTTTGCCAACTACTACCGGAGGTTTATCCATGGTTTTGGTCAGGTAGCGGCTCCCATTACCTCACTGCTGAAAGGGGGACCGGTGCGTTTGCAGTGGTCGGCTGAGGCGGACAGGGCTTTTGGTCACCTGAGGGCTCTGTTTACCTCAGCTCCGGTGCCGGCTCATCTGGATCCATCTTTGGCATTCATAGTGGAGGTGGACGCGTCCGAGGCTGGGATAGGAGCCGTGCTCTCTCAGCGCTCGGGTACGCCACCGAAGCTCCGCCCCTGTGCCTTCTTCTCGAGGAAGCTCAGCCCGGCAGAGCGAAACTATGACGTGGGGGACCAGGAGTTGTTGGCTGTCATCAAGGCTTTGAAGGCGTGAAGACATTGGCTTGAGGGGGCTAAACACCCTTTTCTCATCTGGACTGACCACCGCAATCTGGAGTACATCCGGGCAGCGAGGAGACTGAACCCTCGCCAGGCAAGGTGGGCCATGTATTCCACCCGTTTTGTTTTGACCCTTTCTTACAGACCAGGTTCCCAGAACGTGAAGGCAGACACACTGTCCCAGCTGTATGGCACAGAGGAGCGGCCCATGGATCCCACTCCCATACTCCCTGCCTCCTGCCTGGTGGCGCCAGTAGTGTGGGAGCTGGATGCGGACATTGAGCAGGCGCTACGTGCAGAGCCCACTCCCCTCCTCTGCTGGTCATCTGTACGTTCTGTCTGCTGTCTGTGACCGGCTGATCTATTGGGCCCACACGTCACCCTCCTCTGGTCATCCAGGCATTGGTCGGACGGTGCACTGTCTGAGTGGGAAGTACTGGTGGCCCACTTTGGCTAAGGACGTGAGGGAGGGTTTATGTTTCCTCCTGCTCGGTGTGCGCCCAGTGTAAGGCTCCTAGGCATCTGCCCAGAGGTAAGCTACACCCCTTACCCGTTCCACAAGGGCCTTGGTCGCACCTGTCGGTGGATTTCCATACCGATCTTCCTCCATCACAGGGTAACACCACGATCCTGGTCGTTGTGGACCGTTTCTCTAAGTCCTGCCGCCTCCTCCCTCTGCCCGGTCTCCCTACGGCCCTACAGACTGCGGAGGCCTTGTTTACACACTTCTTCCGGAACTACGGGGTGCCTGAGGTCATAGTCTCTGATCGGGGTCCCCAGTTCACGTCCAGGGTCTGGAGAGCGTTCATGGAACATATTCATATTTTCAAGCATGGTGTTGGCTGCATCATGTTATGGGTATGCTTGTCATCGGCAGGGGATGTTTTATGGACAAAAATAAATGGAATGGAGCTAAGAACAATAAGCTTTGATTTGATTTGTTGTAGTATTTTGTATAGATGCCAGAATGTAATGCGTAAAGATATGTAGGCCTACCTGTGCCCACAGCACCATGAAACGAGAGAAGCAATACATGATATCATGCTTCTGACCCCATTCTACTTAAAAATATTGCTGTCGTTAAAAGAATAATAAAAAAATTCAAAAATCATATCAAGCCCTCCATAGCTTACCCTTACGCAGGCTAGCTTTTTTGTCCTGAACATTGTTCTGGAGGCAGCTCTACAGAATGGTCTCTAGCTGGCACAGCCACAAAGTCATTAAATCTTCAGTTTTCATTCATGTTTACAATACGGCCTGTTTAGATTTTTGCAGCTGGTCTATCTAAGGGGATATCGCTCGGTTCTGCCTCCAGGACAAGACTCGTGACAATAAACGTCCAGCTGCTACCCTTATCCAAATCTGGTTCAACAGGATTGCATCTTGTCTTTTTTATCCTGGCATTGGATAGCCTATACATAAAATGGGTTTAAATGGTTTATTCGTCAATACTACATGAGTAAAAGTCTAAAAGTATTTGGGTTTTAAATATACAAAAGTAAAAGGAATTTCTAAAATGTACTTAGGTATCAACAGTAAAAGTAAAAGTATAAATAATTTCAAATTCGTTATATTAAGCAAACCAGATGGCACCATTTCCAGTAGTTTTTTGTTGACGGGTAGCCAGGGGCACACTCCAACACTCAGACATAATTTACAAACAACACATTTGTGTTGTGAGTCCAGCAGATGAGAGGCAGTAGGGATGACCAGGAATTTCTCTTGATAAGTGTGTCAATTTGACCAATTTATTGTCCAAATTTAAGGTTTACATTTGGGTGTCAGGGAAAATGTATGGAGTAAAAATAACATAATTTTATTTTGGAATGTAGTGAAGTAAACATTAAAGTTGCCAAACATTTAAATAGTAACATAAAGTACAGATACCCCAAAAAAAACGAATTAAGTCGTACTTTAAAATATTTTTACTTAAGTAATTTACACCAAAGATGATATGTGACACACTTTTCCAACCTTCGCCAAATTTCTATATTTGTTTTGTTTCCCTATTAACCTATTCTCACAACAATTAACAGGGACCATATTTACAATGAGTATTAGAGTAGGATTGGTGATATCGGATAAGTTTAGCCTTTTAAATCCTAATAAATGAGTTGTATGGACAGGGGGAACCTCTGATTCTAGATCGACACTGCTACTCTGAGACATCTTGTAAATACGGACCCAGTTATCATGTTTCATGGACTCAACCATACAAACGTATGTTTGCTTTAGATGTTTCAGAGTAATACAAGGAACTAAGAAGTTGTGTTTGATACACAGTAATCATTTTAGTTCAACGTCAGGTTTGAGATACAAGATGACTGATTAATTAAACATTGAACTCTTTCAAGATATAGCACATTTCTATGTGAACACAATGTGATAGAATTGGAGAGTTATGGCCGTGTAACCACCTCTCTTCACAGTCCCAGTGTCCTCTACGTCCCTCCTGTCCCTCTCCTGGCCTCCCATGCCACCTCTCTCCACAGTCCCAGTGTCCCAATAACGTCTTACTAACTTCCAAGTGTTTATAAATACCATCTCAAACCGCTTGTGAGCGTGGCTGTTTGTTTAAATCCGTAGGTTCAATATCGAGGCAAGGAAGCTCTATGTCAGCTGCAATATCACACTGGCTTTATTGACTAGAGCCCTTATGGATAGTGCCCTAAATAAGGAATAATTTGTAGTGTAAAGGAATTTAAAGTAAGAGAGACAGAGGGCGTTTAGGTGGTAGTGTGGCACCATGCCAGAGATAAACCACTGCAGTGACGCAGAGAGACAGACAGTAGAGACAGACATTCGGGACAGACAGGGTTTCACATGTGCGTCAGAATCTCCCATGATCCTTTGGGAGGACTGAACAGCCTGTGGGGGAACACAGGGAGGGGCTTCTGAATAAGGAATTAAGCCTTCTATTGGCTCGAAGGGCGGTGAGTGTGTTTTCATATGGGGAGTGCCCTGATAGATGCAGAGAGAGAGAGAGAGAGAGACAGAGAGAGAGAGAGAGACAGAGAGAGAGAGAGACAGAGAGGGAGAGAGAGAGAGAGAGAAAGAAAGAGAGATACAGACAGAGAGAGAGGCGAGAGAGAGAGAGAGAGAGAGAGAGAGAGAGAGAGAGAGAGAGAGCGAGAGAGAGAGAGAGAGAGAGAGCGAGAGCGAGAGAGGGAGGGAGAGCAGAGAGAGTGATTGAATGGGACAGATTGGGAGGTGTGAGAAAAAGCAAGTGAGGCAGAGAGAGAGAGAGAGAAACAGAGAGAGAGGAACAGAGGACACCAACATAGCAACAGTGGAGGGAGAGCAGGCTGAGCAGCATAGAAAAACACCAATAAAAACACTACTCAACGCTACACTGGATTGGATCCACACTGGACAACCTATGTGTGTGTGTGTGTGTGTGTGTGTGTGTGTGAGTCAGCCTGGTTGTGACAGTGTGTGAGAGTGCCTGTGTGTGTGAATGTGTGAGAAACAGAGAGCGGTTGTGTGTATGAGATAATCCGAAAGAACATGCATGTGAGAGACAACCTGTGACTGTGTGTGTGAGGAAGTGGTTTGTTGTGTGTGTGTGTGTGTGTGTGTGTGTGTGTGTGTGTGTTATAGACTGTACTCGACAATGAGTTGTGCAATGCAATGCAGCATTACTTCTGAAGAGAGGAGATACTGAAGAGCGGACACTGCAGGGATACTTGTACAGCTGCTCTTGTGTCAGACACACCACTGTAGCGGACAACGTTAGAGCCCACGGCTGGAGAGAACAGGACCTTCGGCCTGGACAATACCATAGGGATTATACCATTTTGGGATGATCACAGAGGTGGCGTAGACAATACTATACAGGTAGATTGTACCACTGGGACGACGGGGTGATTGTGTGTTTTCAGGATGAATCTGGACCCTGTTCAGGTGATGAAGGGGCAGTCTAACCCAAAGGACCCCACGGCTGCCCCTGTAACTGCCTCGTCAAATGGAGATGGGAAAGGAGGCTGGGTAGAGAAAGAGGAGTTTGACCAAGACCACCTGGGTATCACCACAAAACCCTTACTGGTGAGTTCTGTCTGTCAGTCAGTCAGTCAGTCAGTCTGTTTTCCTTCTCTTATTGTTCTCTGCCTCTGTCCCAGTACTCCTCATTTTATCCATATGGTGCCATTGTCTGTCTGTCTTTCACATGGCCATGTGACAGTTTCAAGTGTTCAAGTTTGGTGGTCAAGAAAAACTATAAACATCACTATTCACGCAGGTATATGGAAATTATTCTCCAACATTACAGGATTCTCTCTCTCTCTCTCTCTCTCTCTCTCTCTAATATTGGAGCGAGTAGTTAAACTCATCTGTGAGCTATTTTATCCTACTTTATAGGCTATTTTATATTTGACTTACTTGAGTGTACCAACCGACGTCCTGTACAGCCTTCTTTATTTTTAGCATTATGGCTACTGACGGCTATCCAATGGATATCAATGGCCAACCATTGACCTCTCCAGTGCCACCTCTGTGAAATGTTCACTAACCAGAGAGACAGCGTGGAAGACCGAGAGCATGCGAAACAGGGGTATGTCTGTGAAAAGTGCCTTTGGTGTGACCGGATGATGGACAATGTTGGGTGGCTGCAGAAGGACATTCCGATGGCTATCCGATGAGCTGAAGGAGAGCAGGAAAGTTCACCAATTTAGCACCGGCCCAGGCTTATCGTATCTTGACGCTGAACGTCTCTCTCGCCCAGGTTGTTGGAGAGTTGGGCGTAGTCGATCTGTCCCACTTCTTGGAGCGGGTGTCTTGTTAAAATTCCACTTCACCACAGAGACTGGGCCAAGGTAGTTAGGCTAAAGGACCCAAGGGAAACGCAGACCCTGGGTGGTCCTTTCCTGCCTTGGAGGATCCGCTCCGCCTGATAAACAGCTTTGTTGGAGGTGGACTGTCTGGTCCCAGGAGTCCGCTCTGATCCTGGAGACTCTGACGCCAGGCAGGTGGGGACCGCTTCACCTTCCGGGCTTCTTGCGACTTCAGACCACTGAGCCAATGGAGGCACTAGTTGCCGCGCTGGATAATTAAAAATAAAATCGTATTCGAAAATACTCGGCTTCATAGAATTCTCAATTTCCGTTACGATACCTGTTTTGTCTAAATTCTGGAAATTGGTCAAGTCTTTGAAACAAAACTCCACCCCCTCGTTGCCCCAGCATTTGTTGTGTTTTTAGTAACCATTTTGCCTCAGCTGGCCATTTATTTGAAAGAATGGTTTCTGAAATGACCTAAAGTTCAACTAGATGGAGTCCTTTATTCACCTCTGGGCTCCCGAGGGGTCGCAGCGGTATAAGGAACTGTATCTCAGCGCTAGAGGCGTCTATACAGACAGCCTGGTTCGATTCCAGGCTGTATCACAACCGGCCGTGATTGGGAGTCCCATAGGGCGGCGCACAATTGGCCCAGTGTCGTCCGGGTTTGGCGGGGGTAGGCCGTCATTGTAAATAAGAATTTGTTCTTAACTGACTTGCCTAGTTAAATTTTAAAAAATTAAAAAGGACATTTTAACATTTTAACAAATATAAGGGAATGATGCACTTCTAGGGATTGACAATTTTTTAAATGTGAACCATTTTATGTCAATGATGTAGTAAGTGCTTGTAAATAATGTATGTTAAAAAAATCCACAGGAGCTGATTCGCTTCAACCCTTTTTTACTGCAGCTTTCTGCCCCACTCATTGTAGAACCTTTGACCCACATTTTGTATTTAATAATACCCCACACCCCCCTTCTGACCAAGATAAAAACCACCCAATGTCTAAACTATCTTGTCTTGTCTGGCAAATTCTCCGCTAAGAACCTTTTTTAACTCTCAGATTCTATTCTTAATGCGAACACGTCTGGTTTTAGACCAGGACAAAGCACTGTTTCAGCTGCTACAATGTTCTTAAATAATGTGTTTAAATTACTTAGATCATAGGAATCACTGTGCTTCCATATTTACAGACCTATTTTACAGGCCATTGATACTTTCGACCATCCCCTACTCATTCAAAGGTTGTCTGAAATGGGCCTCAGTCAGGAGTCTTGGAAGTGGTTAGGTAACTATCTGTTAGATAGTACCTAATGTGTGCTTTCTGATGGATTACTAAAGATGTCCCGCAGGGGTCAATTTTGAGACCTGTCCTCACTATTTACTAATTTATATAAATAATATTGGTCTGTCTGCAAAAACCTGTAATATTCATCTGTATGTAGATGACACTCTTATGTACGCTATTTCTCCAATCAAATTGGGAGTTAATTAGTTGTTTTCTAATTCTCATAGAAATATTTCAGATGGTTTACACATTTATGCATTGGATGGTTCTTTCAATCGAGCAGATTCCCGCCTGTAAATATCTGGCGTTTGGATTGATATAGTCCCGTGTGGCTCAGTTGGTAGAGCATGTTGTTTGCAATGCCAGGGTTGTGGGTTTGATTCCCACGGGGGACCAGTATGGAGAAAAAAATGTATGAAATGTATGCATTCACTACTGTAAGTATCTCTGGATAAGAGTGTCTGCTAAATGACTAAAATGTAAATGTAACGATTGATAAAAATGTGACATTTAAAAGAACATGCAGATGAGCTAGCTGAGAATTGAAGTAGACTTCCTTTATAAAAATAGATCACGCCTCTCCCTAAATAGCAAGAAGCAGGTTGCACAGGCAACCTTCCTGCCAGCTCTTGATTCTGGTGACACCATTTATCAGAATGCAGCAGACACCGCTCTAAAGGCCTTGGATGCGGTGTACCATAGCACGCTGTGCTTTGTCACACTGTGACAGGTTTAATATCACTGCATCATCAGAAGGTTGGTTGGACCTCTCTTAATTCCCGTATATCACTTCATCTCTCCCTTTTTTGTTTAGAAAACTCTTCTGCTCAAGATTCCGACATATCTCACTTCTCTGTTAAAGTAGAAAAATGCGGGGAACCAAATCCGCATATCAGGGATGGTTAACTCTTGAGCTCCCTCTGGTCTCTACCAACCTAGGCAAATCAGCCTTTAGTTTAATAAGCTTTTACTGCAGAGGGATAAATCAGGGTCACACAGAGTGATTCTTTGTAAGTCTTTAACAAATCTACTCTGAAACAAAAGTATACACCTCACACACATCGTTATGGGTTATATCACAGAAGACTGAAATATAACAAAACTGTTTGACATAGAAACACCGGATTTCATTTTTTTAATTGATCTTAATTAATGATGATATTACGAAAAAGATCAATAACATTACACCCATGAAGCCAAAGAGGGCACGTTCGGCTCATTGACTGCAGAAAAGGGCTACACGCCCCCCATGTTTGGAAACATTTAAAAAAATCTTAAAATATCACATCTTGAATCCCTGGTGCAAAGAGAGCAGTCTAGAACGCTGATGAGGGAAGAATTCACTGAGGGCTGCAAGTGTTGTGGTGGTCTATTAGTGTTGTTGTTGGTTGTTTTGGTTTATTAGTGTTGTTGTTTATTGGTGTTGTGGTTTATTAGTGTTGTTGTTTAGTGTTGTTGTTTATTAGTGTTGTTGTTTATTAGTGTTGTGGTTTATTAGTGGTGTGGTTTATTAGTGTTGTGGTTTATTAGTGTTGTGGTTTATTAGTGCTGTTGTTTATTAGTGTTGTGGTTTATTAGTGTTGTTGTTTATTAGTGTTGTGGTTTATTAGTGTTGTGGTTTATTAGTGTTGTTGTTTATTAGTGTTGTGGATATTAGTGTGGTGGTTTATTAGTGTTGTTGTTGGTTGTGTTGGTTTATTAGTGTTGTGGTTTATTAGTGCTGTTGTTTATTAGTGTTGTGGTTTATTAGTGTTGTGGTTTATTAGTGTTGTTGTTTATTAGTGTTGTTGTTTATTAGTGTTGTGGTTTATTAGTGTTGTGGTTTATTAGTGTTGTTGTTTATTAGTGGTGTGGTTTATTAGTGTTGTTGTTTATTAGTGTTGTTGTTTATTAGTGTTGTTGTTTATTAGTGTTGTGGTTTATTAGTGTGGTAGTTTATTAGTGTGTTGGTTTATTAGTGTTGTGGTTTGTTAGGGGTGTGGATATTAGTGTTGTGGTTTATTAGTGTTGTGGTTTATTAGTAGTGTGGTTTATTAGTGTGGTGGTTTATTAGTGTTGTTGTTGGTTGTGTTGGTTTATTAGTGGTGTGGTTTGTTAGGGGTGTGGATATTAGTGTTGTTGTTTGTTAGGGTTGTGGTTTATTAGTGTTGTTGTTTATTAGTGTTGTGGTGTATTAGTGGTGTGGTTTATTAGTGTTGTGGTGTATTAGTGTTGTGGTTTATTAGTGCTGTTGTTTATTAGTGTTGTGGTTTATTAGTGTTGTAGTTTATTAGTGTTGTGGTTTGTTATTGTTGTGGATTTTAGTGTTGTTGTTTATTAGTGTTGTGGTTTATTAGTGTGGTAGTTTATTAGTGTGTTGGTTTATTAGTGTTGTGGTTTGTTAGTGTTGTTGTTGGTTGTGTTGGTTTATTAGTGGTGTGGTTTGTTAGGGTTGTGGTTTATTAGTGTTGTAGTTTATTAGTGTTGTTGTTTGTTAGGGTTCTGGTTTATTAGTGTTGTGGTTTATTAGTGTTGTGGATATTAGTGTTATGGTGTATTAGTGTTGTGGTTTAATAGTGTTATGGTTTATTAGTGGTGTGATTGGTTGTGGTGGTTTATTAATGTTGTGGTCTGTTATTGTTGTGGTTTATTAGTGGTGTGGTTTATTAGCGGTACTGAGATCTGGTCTGTCTGTATCCTGTAGTTAATTGTTTGCTGTTTTATTGATATATTGAATTATCATGTTGTGAGTTGTTTTTTCTCAGGGTACCAGTGTGAATGAGACCCTGGTCTCAGTTGGGCTCCCCTGAATAAATAAAACAAATTAAACACGTCTCTCACTCCCCCCTCTATCTTTTCAAAACATTCCTTGTTCTCTCTAATTGACAATCTGAAACTGCTTCCTGTTTCTCTTTTGCTTTCTATTTGACAATCTGAAACGGCTTCCTGTTTCTCTCATGCTTTCTATTTGACAATCTGAAACTGCTTCCTGTTTCTCTCATGCTTTCTATTTGACAATCTGAAACTGCTTCCTGTTTCTCTCTTGCTTACTATTTGACAATCTGAAACTGCTTCCTGTTTCTCTCTTGCTTACTATTTGACAATCTGAAACTGCTTCCTGTTTCTCTCATGCTTTCTATTTGACAATCTGAAACTGCTTCCTGTTTCTCTCTTGCTTTCTATTTGACAATCTGAAACTGCTTCCTGTTTCTCTCTTGCTTACTATTTGACAATCTGAAACTGCTTCCTGTTTCTCTCATGCTTTCTATTTCTTAAATTTTCTTTCTCAATATTGTATTCTCTCTTTTTCCCTATTTATCTTTCTCTCTGTCCATCTCTTTATCTTTCTTTTTCTAACACTAATGTCAGTCATCACACGCTCTGCTCTCAGGGATTAGGCTGTAGGTCCTACATCTACTGTATCTCCCACCTTTTACAGGCTAGCTAAGCAGGGGCATATGTACCGTCGCCTACAAAATTATTGGCACCCTTGATAAAGATGAGTAAAAATGACTGTAGAAAAATATAATATAAATACTGAGCTATATTGTAGGCTAAAAAAATTATCTAACTTGACATTTTTTTTGAGTACAATATAGTTCAGTATTTGTATTATATTTTTTTATACAGTCATTTTTGCTCATCTTTATCAAGGGTGCCAATACTTTTGGAGGTGAATGTCTGAGAGACTGTCAGGTGTTCTCAAAACAAAATCTCCTACCTTGTAATCTGCTTTACAGTAAATACTGTAAACACCTATAACACACATGGGGTTGGGGGGGGGGTTAAAGAATGGTTAATGAGACATTCTCTGGAGGTTATTGTTGTTGACAGGTAAGGAGCACAAACAAGGATTTCCAGGGAAAGAGAGAGAGAGGGCAGAGAGAGAGAGTGAGAGAGATATAGAGGAGAGATAGGGGAGAGTGAGAGAGGGGAAGAGAGTGCTTCTATGTATGTGTGCATGTCTGTGTTTGTGTATGCGTGTGTGCACGTGAGAGTGTTGATAGTAGCTGTGTAATCTGTACTGGTTGAGGATTATTCCGAGAGCACCTATTTTAATTAAGGATTTGCCCCTTTTTTTTCAATTTTTGACCTAAAATGACATACTCAAATCTAACTGCCTGAAGCTCAGCCATTTAGTATGGACATTTAATATAGTCATTAAGTATACTCATTTAGTATAGTCATTAATATGGTCATTTAGTATAGTTATTTAGTATAGTCATTAGTATAGTCTTTAATATAGTCATTTAGTATGGCCATTAATATAGTCATTAGTATAGTCATTTAGTATAGTAATTTAGTATGGTCATTTAGTATAGTCATTTAGTATAGTCATTTACGGAGCTGTGAGGGGAACAGCACCTCCGTACCTTCAGGCTCTGATCAGGCCCTACACCCAAAGAAGGGCACTGCGTTCATCCACCTCGGGCCTGCTCGCCTCCCTACCTCTGCGGAAGCACAGTTCCCGCTCAGCCCAGTCAAAACTGTTCGCTGCTCTGGCACCCCAATGGTGGAACAACCTCCCTCACGACGCCAGGACAGCGGAGTCAATCACCACCTTCCGTAGACACCTGAAACCCCACCTCTTTAAGGAATACCTGGGATAGGATAAAGTAATCCTTCTAATCCCCCCCCCCTAAAAGATTTAGATGCACTATTGTAAAGTGGTTGTTCCACTGGATATCATAAGGTGAATGCACCAATTTGTAAGTCGCACTGGATAAGAGCGTCTGCTAAATGACGTAAATGTAAATCTAAATTTAGTATAGTCATTTAGTATAGTCATTAATATAGTCATTTAGTATAGTTATTTAGTATAGTCATTAATATAGTCATTAATATAGTCATTAGTATAGCCAGTTAGTATAGCCAGTTAGTATAGCCAGTTAGTATAGCCAGTTAGTATAGCCAGTGTCACAAGCGTCGTTGTATGTAGACCAAAACGCAGCGGGTATGTGAATGCTCATGTTCCTTTTATTGAAGAAAAACCAAACAAAACACTTACACAAAACAAACGACGAAAACAGTCCTGTAAGGTGCTCAGACTATACACAGAAACAACCACCCACAAACACAAGAGAAAAATAAACCCACTTAAATATGGCCTCCAATTAGAAGCAACAACAACCAGCTGTCTCTAATTGGAGGTCGTTCCCAAAACTAACATAGATATAGAAAAACTAGAAAACCCACATGGAAATAGAAAACATAGAACATAAACCAAAACCCCGAAACACACTAAACAAAACACCCCCTGCCACGCCCTGACCACACTACAATAACAAACACCCCCTGCCACGCCCTGACCACACTACAATAACAAACACCCCCTGCTACGCCCTGACCACACTACAATAACAAACACCCCCTGCCACGCCCTGACCACACTACAATAACAAACACCCCCTGCCACGCCCTGACCAAACTACAATAACAAACAACCTCTTTTACTGGTCAGGACGTGACCGCCAGTTAGTATGGTCATTTAAGATGGTCATTTAGTATAGCCATTTAAGATGGCGCCGAAGAGGATGGCTTTCGTTCGTTTTTCTGCATTGTTTTTTAACTTATTTTGTACAAAATGTTTCTGCTACCATCTCTTATGACCAAAAATAACTTCTGGACATCAGAAATGGGATTACTCACCACGAACTGGTAGATGCTTTTTCCTTTAACTAGTCCAACGAGAAAGATATACTGCTCTCCCAAGAACAGACCCAGATCCATTTCATTTGCGTGAAGAAAAGACTGAGGAAAAGAGGACGCAGATCCGGCTGCCTTTTGAGAATCCGTAGGCGAGCGAGTAAACTCCCACTGCCATCAATTCTACTTGCTAACGTGCAAAAAATGGATGATCTACGATAATTACTATCCTACCAACGGGACATAAAAAACTGTAACATCTTATGTTTCACCGAGTCGTGGCTGAACAATGACACGGATCATATAGAGCTGGAGGGATTTTCAACGCACCGGCAGAACAGAGAAGCTACGTCTGGTAAGACGAGGGGTGGGGGTGTGTGTCTATTTGTCAATAACAGCTGGAGTGCGATGTCTAATATTTAAAGAAGTCTCGAGGTTTTGCTCACCTGAGGTAGAGTACCTCATGATAAGCTGTAGACCACACTATATACCAAGAGAGTCTATATTATTCGTAGCCGTCTATTTACCACCACAGGCCGATGCTGGCACTAAGACTGCACTCAACCAACTCTACAAGGCCACAAGCAAACAAGAAAATGCTCACCCAGAAGTGGCGCTACCTAGTGGCCGTGGACTTTAACGCAGGCAAACTTAAATCAGTTTTCCACATTTTTACCATCATGTGCACCCAGAGGAAAAACAACTCTAGACCACCTTTACTCCAAACAAAGAGACGCGTACAAAGCTCTCTCCTGGCCCTCCATTTGGCAAATCTGACCATAATTATATCCTCCTGATTCCTGTTTATTAGCAAAAACTACGCTAAAAGACTGTTTTGCTAGCACAGACTGGAATAGGTTCCGGGATTTATCCAATGGCATTGATGAGTACACCACTTCAGTCATCGGCTTCATCAATACGTGCATTGACAACGTCGTCCCCACTGTGACTGTACGTACATATCCCAACCAGAAGCCATGGATTACAGGCAACATCCGCATTGACCTAAAGGCTAGAGCTGCCACTTTCAAGGAGCGGGAGACCTAATCCGGACGCTTATAAGAAATCCCGCTATGCCCTCAGACGAACCATCAAACAAGCAAAGCGTCAAACACAGGATTAAGATTGAATCTTACTACACCGGCTCTGATGCTCATCGGATGTGGCAGGACTTGAAAACTATTACAGACTACAAAGGGAAACCCAGACGTGAGTTGCCAAGTGACGCAAACCTACCAGACGAGCTAAATGCCTTTTATGCTCGCTTCGAGGCAAGCAACACTGAAGCATGCACGAGAGAACCAGCTGTTCTGGAGGACTGTGTGATAACGCTCTCGGTAGCCGATGTGGGCAAAACCTTTAAACAGGTCAACATTCACAAAGCCGCCAGGCCAGATGGATTACCAGGACATGTACTCAAAGCATGCGGGACCAACTGGCAAGTGTCTTCACTGATGTTTTCAACCTCTCCCTGACTGAGTCTGTAATACCTACATGTTTCAAGCAGACCACCATTGCCCCTGTGCCCAACGAAGCGAAGATAACCTGCCTAAATGATTACCTACCCGTAGTACTCACGTTAGTTGCCATGAAGTGCAATGAAAGGCTGGTTCTGGCTCACATCAACAGCATTCCTCCCAGATACCCTAGATCCACTCCAATTCGCAAACCGCCCCAACAGATCCACAGATGACGCAATCTCAATCACACTCCAAACTGCCCATTCCCACCTGGACAAAAGGAACACCTATGTGAGAATGCTGTTCATTGACAACAGCTCAGTGTTCAAAACCATATTGCCCACGAAGCTCATCACTAAGCTAAGGACCCTTGGACTTAACACTTCCCACTCTGCAACTGGATCCTGGACTTCCTGACGGGCTGCCCCCAGGTGGTGAGGGTAGGTAACAACACGTCTGCCACGCTGATCCTCAACACTGGGGCCCCTCAGGGGTGTGTACTTAGTCCCCTCCTGTACTCCCTGTTCACCCACGACTGCGTGGCCAAACACAACTCCAACAACATCATTAAGTTTGCTGACAACACAACAGTGGTAGGCCTGATCACCGACAACGATGAGACAGCCTATAGGGAGGAGGTCAGAGAACTGGCAGTGTGGTGCCAGGACAACAACCTCTCCATCAATGAGAGCAAGACAAAGGAGCTTATCATGGACTACAGGAAAAGGCAGGCCGAACAGGCCCCCATTAACATCAACGGGGCTTTAGTGGAGTGGGTCGAGAGTTTCAAGTTCCTTGGTGTCCACATCACCAACCATCTATCATGGTCCAAACACACCAAGACAGTCGTGAAGAGGGTACGACAAAACCTTTTCCCCCTCAGGAGACTGAAGATTTGGCAAAAAAGTTATACAGCTGCACCATCGAGAGCATCCTGACCGGTTGCATCACAGCCTGGTATGGCCATCTGCTCGGCATCTGACCACAAGGCGCAACAGAGTGTAGAGAGTACAGCCCAGTACAGCCCAGTACATCAAGCTTCCTGCAATCCAGGACCTAAATAATAGGCAGTGTCAGAGGAAAGCCCATAAAATTGTCAAAGACACCAGTCACCCAAGTCATAGACAGTTTGCTCTGCTACCGCATGGCAAGCCGTACCGGAGTGCCAAGTCTAAGACCAAAAGGCTCCTTAACAGCTTCTAACCCCAAGCCATAAGAATGCTGAACAACTAATCAAATGGCCACCGGACTATTATATTGACCCCCCCCCCCACCCCCCTTCCATTTGTTTTGTACACTGCTGCTACTCGCTGTTTATTATCTATGCATAGTCACATATCCGTTCCTACCTACATGTACAAATTACCTCTAACCTGTACCCCCCACACTGACTTGGTACCGGTACCCCTTGTATATAGCCTCATTATTGTTATGTTATTGTGTTACTTTTTAGTATTTTTAACTTTAGTTTATTGGGTAAATATTTGATTAAAACTGTACTGTTGGTTGAGGGCTTGTAAGTAAGCATTTCACGGTAAGGTCCACACTTGTTGTATTCGGCGCACGTGACAAATAAAGATAGATTTGATTCGATTTGATTTTAGTATAGCCATTTAGTATAGTCAGCAATGTCTATGATATTAGTTTAATAACTAATCAGTTCAGGTTAGTTACATAGTCATTAATCGATTACGTTCCCTGTAGTTCCCTTAGGGATGCCGGGAAACATGAAATCTAATGGATAAGGCTTTTATTTAGTAAATATTTTAAAGAACACTAAAATCCATCTTTGTTCAGAAAGCAAATGGCTTTCCAAAAATCTACTGCTTTATGTTAAAATAGCAATCTCTGGTGCAGTGTAGTTAACACTATTCTACTGTAGTGGTGCAGTATAGTTAACACTATTCTACTGTAGTGGTGCAGTCCCCCTGTTTCTCATCTCTCCTCTCCCCTTGTTTCTCGTTTCTCCTCTCTCCTCTCCCCCTGTTTCTCCTCTCTCCTCTCCCCCTGTTTCTCCTCTCTCCTCTCCCCCTGTTTCTCCTCTCTCCTCTCCCCCTGTTTCTCCTCTCTCCTCTCCCCGTTTCTCCTCTCTCCTCTCCCCCTGTTTCTCCTCTCTCCTCTCCCCCTGTTTCTCCTCTCTCCTCTCCCCCTGTTTCTCCTCTCTCCTCTCCCCCTGTTTCTCCTCTCTCCTCTCCCCCTGTTTCTCATCTCTCCTCTCCCCCTGTTTCTCCTCTCTCCTCTCCCTCTGTTTCTCCTCTCTCCTCTCCCCCTGTTTCTCCTCTCTCCTCTCCCCCTGTTTCTCCTCTCTCCTCTCCCCCTGTTTCTCCTCTCTCCTCTCCCCCTGTTTCTCCTCTCTCCTCTCCCCTTGTTTCTCCTCTCTCCTCTCCCCTTGTTTCTCCTCTCTCCTCTCCCTTTGTTTCTCCTCTCCCCTTGTTTCTCCTCTCCCCTCTCCCCTGTTTCTTCTCTCCCCTCTCTCCCGTCTATCCCTGTTTCTCTTCTCTCCTCTCTCCTTGTTTCTCTTCTCTCCCCCTGTTTCTCCTCTCTCCTCTCCCCTTGTTTCTCCTCTCCCCCTGTTTCTCCTCTCTCCTCTCCCCTTGTTTCTCCTCTCTCCTCTCCCCCTGTTTCTCCTCTCTCCTCTCTCCCTGTTTCTCCTCTCTCCTCCCCCCCTGTTTCTCCTCTCTCCTCTCCCCCTGTTTCTCCTCTCTCCTCTCCCCTTGTTTCTCCTCTCCCCTTGTTTCTCCTCTCCCCTCTCCCCCGTTTCTTCTCTCCCCTCTCTCCCCTTTACCCCTGTTTCTCTTCTCTCCCCCTGTTTCTCCTCTCTCCCCTCTCCCCCTTTTTCGCCTCTCTCCTCTCCCTCTGTTTCTCCTCCCTCATCTCTCCATGTTTTTTCTGTCTCCTCTATCCCTCTGTTTCTCCTCTCCCCTTATCTACCCTCCACCAGTTTGTTACTTCCCCTACACCCCTTTTGTGCTGACATAATGTTTTCCCTCTCTCTGTTCTCTTCTACCTTCTCCGGTCTCTGTTCTCCTCTACCTTCTCCTCTCTCTGTTCTCCTCTACCTTCTCCTCTACCTTCTCCTCTCTCTGTTCTCCTCTACCTTCTCCTCTCTCTGTTCTCCTCTACCTTCTCCTCTCTCTGTTCTCCTCTACCTTCTCCTCTCTCTGTTCTCCTCCTCCTTATCCCAGCTTTCTCGTTATCCTAAACTCCTCTAATTTCTCTCTTCTTTGTCATTATAATTTCCCCCTCTCCCCTTGTCCTTATCGTTCTCCTTTCTCCTCTCTTACCTCTTTCCCCCTTTCCTCTGTCATGTACTGTTGTTTCCTCTCCTCTCCTCTCCTCTCCTCTCCTCTTCTCCTCTCTTCTCTTCTCCTCTCTTCTCTTCTCTTCTCCTCTCCTTCCCTGGTGTCCACTATGGAGGGTGTCTGGTTTTGAGTTATGTAAATACCATATCATGACTCATAATCCTGTGATCACAGTTATTAAACAGACCTGTCCGATGGGCAGACATAACTCTCACAGGAGCATTTTAATTCTGTACTCCTCGTGTAAGGAGAAAACACTGAGCAGAATATGACGGAGATTACATACAGTGAGCTCCAAAAGTATCAGGCTGGTGACACCTTTTGATGTTGTTTTGGTTCTGTACTCCGGCACTTTGGATTTGCAATGATACAATGACTATGAAGTTAAAGTGCAGACTGTTGGCTTTAATTTGAGGGGATTTTCACCCATATCAGGTGAATCGTTTACAAATTGCAGTACTTTTTACATGGTCCCACCCATTTTAGGGGACCGAAGGTATTGGGAAAAATTTACTTATAACTAGGAAAGTCAGGAACAAATTCTTACTTACAATGATGGCCTACCCCAGAAAACACTGGGCCAATTGAAGAGGGTTGGACTGTAAACCTACAGGACAGTAGATCTCCAGGAAGAGGGTTGGACTGTAAACCTACAGGACAGTAGATCTCCAGGAAGAGGGTTGGACTGTAAACCTACAGGACAGTAGATCTCCAGGAAGAGGGTTGGACTGTAAACCTACAGGACAGTAGATCTCCAGGAAGAGGGTTTGACTGTAAACCTACAGGACAGTAGATCTCCAGGAAGAGGGTTGGACTGAAAACCCACAGGACAGTAGATCTCCAGGAAGAGGGTTGGACTGTAAACCTACAGGACAGTAGATCTCCAGGAAGAGGGTTGGACTGTAAACCTACAGGACGGTAGATCTCCAGGAAGAGGGTTGGACTGTAAACCTACAGGACGGTAGATCTCCCGGAAGAGGGTTGGACAGCCCTGATGTATGTAGTTCTGTCCTTGAGCTGTCCATGTCTAGTAATGTTCTGTATTATGTCATGTTTCATGTTTTGTTTGGACCCCAGGAAGAGTAGCTGCTAGGATCACACAGGACACCAGATACGACAGGAGAATTATACCAGATAGGACAGGAGAATTACACCAGATACGACAGGAGAATTACACCAGATACGACAGGAGAATTACACCAGATACGACAGGAGAATTACACCAGATACGACAGGAGAATTACACCAGATACGACAGAAGAATTATACCAGATACGACAGGAGAATTACACCAGATACGACAGGAGAATTACACCAGATACGACAGGAGAATTACACCAGATACGACAGGAGAATTACACCAGATACGACAGACTGACCGTAAACCGGTTACCCCAGGACAGGGTCACCCAGGCAGGATATAATCCCACCCACTTTTTCAAAGCACATCTCTCACACCACCAGAAGGATATCAACAGACCACTAACTTACTACCCTGAGACAAGGCAGAGTATAACCCATAAATATCTCCACCACCCGCACGACCCTGTGGAGGTGCAAAATCGGACAGGGAGATCACGTCAATGGTTCAACCCACTCAAAGTTGAGTACAGCAAAAACATATCCAGGCATGACGTGATGCAGCCCTCTCAGGAACGATATGGGATAGATGCTATTCTTAGACCTGAAATACCTTGGGGACGGAGTTATAGCACATTTAATAGTTATATCATATTGCACAGAAAGGTCTCTTTAAAAGCTGTAACATATTCAAGAGTTAAGTCATATTGCAAAGAAATCTTTATTTAAAAAAAAAAAAATTAACTAGGCAAGTCATTTAAGAACAAATTCTTATTTACAATCACGGCCTACTGGGGAACATTGGGTTAACTTCCTTCTTCAGGGGGCAGAACGAGAGATTTTTTACCTTGTCAGCTCAGGGATTTGATCCGGCAAACCTCAAGGTCTTGCATCATCAACTGTGAGATGCTCTCGGGAGAATGTAAAGGCTGTATCTGTGTCCCAAATGACAGCCTATTCCCTATATAGAGCACTACTTTAGACCAGAGCTGACACCCTATTCCCTATATAGTGCACCACTTTAGACCAGATCCCTATGGCACCCTATTCCCTATATAGTGCACTACTTTAGACCAGAGTCCTATAGAACCCTATTCCCTATATAGTGCACTACTTTAGACCAGAGCTGACACCCTATTCCCTATATAGTGCACTACTTTAGACCAGAGCTGACACCCTATTCCCTATATAGTGCAATACTTTTCACATTACAGGGATCTGAGTATTTGATCACATGGGATCAACCACATTCTAGAGGATATTATGAAGTCAGTTGACCCTCTGCATATCATCCCATGTTTGATATCCCTGGCTTAAGGATATAAGAGGCAGTCAAGCATCCTATACTGTAAAGGTCTCATATAAAGAGCAGTCAAGCATCTTGTACTATAAAGGTCTCATTTAAAGAGCACTCAAGCATCTTGTACTGTAAAGATCTCATATAAAGAGCACTCAAACATCTTGTACTGTAAAGATCTCATATAAAGAGCACTCAAGCATCTTGTACTGTAAAGATCTCATATAAAGAGCACTCAAGCATCTTGTACTGTAAAGATCTCATATAAAGAGCAGGCAAGCATCTTGTACTGTAAAGATCTCATATAAAGAGCACTCAAGCATCTTGTACTGTAAAGATCTCATATAAAGAGCACTCAAGCATCTTGTACTGTAAAGATCTCATATAAAGAGCACTCAAGCATCTTGTACTGTAAAAATCTCATATAAAGAGCACTCAAGCATCTTGTACTGTAAGGGCCTCATATAAAGAGCACTCAAGCATCTTGTACTATAAAGGTCTCATATAAAGAGCAGTCAAGCATCTTGTACTGTAAAGATCTCATATAAAGAGCACTCAAGCATCTTGTACTGTAAAGACCTCATATAAAGAGCAGTCAAGCATCTTGTACTGTAAAGATCTCATATAAAGACGATCAGCAGCAATGAAACTCCCATCTCTCTCAGAGGCATTCTTTAGTATAAGAACCTTCTGAAATATGAAGGCAGGACAGTAGCTGACTGCTATAAAAAACCTAGTCATTCCTCAAGAGGGAATTGTGCAAGTGCGAACATCAGATTGTGCATTGCTGCTGTCTTTGGCAAGGTTAGGAATCCCCTTGAAAAATAGGTTATTGACGGTAAATTTTTTATTTCGTTTTCAAAGGGATTGTCTGGATAAATAGAGAGATGATAAACAGTGTGCAAATAGAAAATGGAAACTATACTGTTGTGTAAACAAGTCATTATTTTGGGTAACATCACAGGATGAATGAATCATTGAAACTGTGAACATTTTATTTTTATTTGTGAAGGTGTCATGTCACAGAAGAGCCCGGAAGGTGGAGGGAGGCGTTTTCTTTGTAAGTATGAACACGGCAATGTGTGCCAGGGTCAAAGGTTATGTCCATGATGATAGTCGGTCACCTCTAACCTTTGACCTTTTTTTTTAACCTCCTTTGTGAAATGTACGCATGACCCTCTGGATGCATCTACTAACGAACGTTTTACAGCATTTTATGAGCAATGAATTCTAACCGCAAAACCATTATGGGTTAGCGGTCAAACGTGGAAGAAGGATTGTCTTTGTGAAAAAGCAAAAATCGGTAGTTATGAATGCTTCAGCACGTCTGATAAGGCACTATATCGCCTGTGTTTATGCATTAAGAGGTTTTGTGTGAAGGCAAAATGCAATGCGTTTCATGTATAATACACAGGTGATTGATAAAAGTTTTCCCAATGCGATTTTGTTCTGTGGTCATACCATTTCTATTGGTTTTCTCTCTGTCATAATCCTGTTAAATATTAGCCACGATCAGTAGTGACTGTCAGTAATAACGACACGTATTTAACTACCAATTGACCGTTAGTTCCCTTCAGTTGATACGTATCATTCCAATGTACTGTTTACTTGAATTTGCTTCCTCTGTCACTTCCATGTGGTTGTTGCTGAGGATCACTAGTAAAAGTGGATTACGTTTCATGTAAATACAAATTGGATGTGAACGCTAACTAAAGAACTATGGAGCACAGATCAAACCGTTTTTACAGTTTGACCCTGAGAGATGGCACAATACTTTACACAATACCGTTTACACACAGTTCCATGTTCAATGAGGGTATACAGTATATTTATACTATATTACACTATAGGGTATACAGTATATTTATACTACAATACACTAAAGAGTATACATTATATGTATACTACAATACACAAAATGGTATACAGTGTATTTATACTATACTATAGGGTATACATTATATTTATACTATACTACACTATAGGGTATACATTATATGTATACTACAATACACTATAGGGTATACATTATACTCATATTATAATACACTATAGGGTATACCGTATATTTATGCTATAATACACTAAAGGGTATACAGTATATTTATACTATAATACACTATATGGTATACAGTATATTTATATTATAATACACTATAGGGTATACAGTATATTTATATTATAATACACTATAGGGTATACATTATACTTATATTATAATACACTCTTCCCCCTGTTTCAATTCTATGTACAATAATCTTCTAAGATTACCATGGGTGATGAGTCAAACCATCGTTGTATTATTTTGTGCATAAAGGCTCTCCAACCCAATTTTTCCTTATAGGTAAGATTTTTGAATACTTCCCTAAACATAAATAAGCTGTAATATTTGATTGTTTTTAATCTAAGCATTGGGTTCTGAAACCGAGACAAAAATGAATATTTATTTCATTGACCTCCAAATTCTGAACGCATTCCCCCTAAGCTTACATTCTATTGTTGTTTCGATCAAATTCAAATTAAAGGTAAACAGTATTTAAAGGGATTGCTTTAGATAAATGGACAAAAAAAAAACGAATTGTATGAAAACCTCCTGATCAATTCTGTCTGCCACCCAATGGGTATGTTTTCGGGGCGGTTGAATTAAATGTATTCAACGCGCAAGGGAGCCACACCCACATAGCTTGCCTTACCACGCACCTGCATAACCTAAGTCTGACCGTTATGCACCTGCATAACCTAAGTCTGACCGTTATGCACCTGCATAACCTAAGTCTGACCGTTATGCACCTGCATAACCTAAGTCTGACCGTTATGCACCTGCATAACCTAAGTCTGACCGTTATGCACCTGCATAACCTAAGTCTGACCATTATGCACCTTCATAACCTAAGTCTGACCGTTATGCACCTGCATAACCTAAGTCTGACCGTTATGCACCTGCATAACCAAAGTCTGAATACCAACTACTGAGAAGTGTTTAAATCAAAACGTGTGAAAAAAAACATGACGAAGCAGAACTAATCATATTTAAACTCAGCAAAAAAAGAAAAGTCTTCTTACTGTCAACTGCATTTATTTTCAGCAAAATTGTGTAAATATTTGTATGAACATAACAAGATTCAACAACTGAAACAATAACTGAACAAGTTCCCCAGACATGTGACTAACAGAAATTGAAAACCACCAGCTGCATTAAGTACTGCAGTGCATCTCCTCCTTATGGACGAGATTTGCCAGTTCTTGCTGTGAGATGTTACCACACTCTTCCACTGGGGGGAATGGCCCTAGCCCTCACCCTCCGATCCAGCGTTGAGATTGCCTGCAATGACAACAGTCCGATGATGCTGTGACACACCGCCCCAGACCATGACGGACCCTCCACCTCCACATCGATCCCGCTCCAGAGGACAGCCCTCGGTGTAACGCTCATTCCTTCGACGATAAACGTGAATCCGACCATCACCCCTGGTGAGACAAAACCGCGACTCGTCAGTGAAGAGCACTTTTTGCCAGTCCTGTCTTGTCCAGCGCCGGTGGGTTTGTGCCCATAGGCGACGTTCGGGCAGTTGTTGTTGCTATCCTGTACCTGTCCCCCAGGTGTGATGTTCGGATGTACCAATCCTGTGCAGGTGTTGTTACACGTGGTCTGCGACTGCGAGGACGATCAGCTCTCCGTCCTGTCTCCCTGTAGCGCCGTCTTAGGCGTCTCAGAGTACCGAGATTGCAATTTGTTGCCCTGGCCACATTGGCAGTCCTCATGCCTCCTTGCAGCATGCCTAAGGCACGTTCACGCAGATCAGCAGGGACCCTGGGCATCTTTCTTTTGGTGTTTTCCAGAGTCAGTAGAAAGGCCTCTTTAGTGTCCTAAGTTTTCATAACTGTGACCTTAATTGCCTACCGTCTGTAAGCTGTTAGTGTCTTAACAACCGTTCCACAGGTGCATGTTCATTAATTGTTTATAGTTCATTGAACAAGCATGGGAAACAGAGTTTAAACCCTTTACAATGAAGATCTGTGAAGTTATTTGGATTTTTACGAATTACCTTTGAGAGTTAGGGTCCTGAAAAAAAGGGACTTTTCTTTTGTTGCTGAGTTCCTACATGCGATATCTGGGTTGATCTGTGTGTTTACAATCCAGTTTCATTCTCAGTAAGTGTGGTGGAGGACAACGCCACATTGCATGCCTGAAATTGTATCACCTTTAACTGCCGTTGTTTCTAGGCCCTGTCAACCTTGACAGGAGTCATTGAGTATTTGTACACACGTCCTGGAGTGCATGTCTGTCTATTCACACACCAGTTTGTGTGTGTGTGTGTGTGTGTTTTTCTACATATACTAACTCAATCTCTATGGTCACTAACTATAGGACATCAGGTGATATATATCAGTGGGAGGCAATGTGTGTGTGTGTGTGTGTGTGTGTGTGTGTGTGTGTGTGTGGAGGGGGGGTGGGTGAGAGAGAGAGAGAGAGAGGGAGAGCTCAGGACAGCCTGTGGCCTATTGACTGGGAAAGAGCTATTAGACTCTCTCTCTCACACACACACACACACACACACACACACACACACACACACACACACACACACACACACACACACACACACACTGATCTTTATCTCAATCGTGACCCTCTTTCCTGCCCTGGTGTTTTCCTCCTCCCCCCTCCCCCCTCCCCCCTCCACCCTCCACCCTTACCCTCCACCCTCCACCCTCCACTCTCCCCCGTCCCCCCTCCACCCTCCCCCCTCCACCCTCCACCCTCTACCCCCCTCCACCCTCTACCCCCTCCACCCTCTACCCTCTACCCTCTACCCCCCTCCACCCCTCTACCCCCTCCACCCTCTACCTTCCACCCTCTACCCCCTCCACCCTCCACCCTCTACCCCCTCCACCCTCTACCCTCCACCCTCCACCCTCCACACTCCACCCTCTACCCTCTACCCTCTCCACCCTCTACCCTCTCCACCCTCCACTCTCCCCTCTCCACCCTCCACCCTCCACCCTCCACTCTCCACTCTCCACCCTCCACCCTCTACCCTCTACCCTCTACCCTCTACCCTCCACTGTCCACCCTAGCGTCATCTGACTTCAACCCCAATGTGGGTGACTAATGCAGGGCGCCCTGTATGGAATGCCACCCCTCCCTCTCTCTCTCCCACTCTCCCCCCTTTTCTCTCTCTCTCTCTCTCTCTCTCCCCTCTCTCTCCCCTC